>NC_089183.1:2365371-2558331 GCF_947507565.1 Oscarella lobularis
CTTCAGGAACGCATGTGGAGGCGAGGATACGAGCTACTCTAGACATTCACAATGTTGCTGATAACCTCTTTCGTCTTTGCCTGAGTCAGTTGCGGGGGAAACCGACGACCCCAAGTTATTTCTACCAAAAAAACTTACTGAAGCACACGCGATTTGGAGTTCGGACGGCGTTGCCTATGTGCAGAAGGCGCCTCGGCTAATTCCAGGAGTGAATAGACACGCAGAAAGCGTGCTAAAACGTCGAATCGGTCCGAACGTGTGGCGATGAAATCCGGGCTTTTGCCTTTTGAGCTACGGGACTACAATGTACGATCCGACTCATTCGCGATCTTTCAGAAGCTATTGTGCGTCATAGAGAGACGAAACAGACTGGTACGCGTTGTAACACTCGTTTTTTTAGTAGGCAGATGTCGTTCCTCGTCTGCTGCCGTCATCTCCGCTTCCTATATCTAGACTAGGGTTATCTACGGCCATACCACGTTGAAAGCACCGGCTCTCGTCCGATCACCGAAGTTAAGCAACGTAGGGCCCGGATACTACTTGGATGGGAGACCGCCTGGGAACACCGGTGCCGTAGACTTTTCTTCCTGTAGAAATTTTATTTCAGCTCACCTTCATTTCTTATCTTCAATAGCCTGCAGCTTCTGACGAGTACTGTAGCTGGCAACGAATACAGTAGTAATTCTATAAGTTTTTGATAGGCTGTTAATGTGCATGCTTGCGTGCTCAGCGAATGCAGGTAAAAGCAATGTTTTGAAACGCAGGTCCTTCATCTTTTCTAATTGACAAAAACAAAAATTGAAATGATACAGTTTCAAGTGTGACACACTGTCTATGGTATGTTTGACGTCTAAAAGAGCCAGCCAAAGTCCTGTTTCACCAGGGAGAAGCAATAGGTTTAAGATATGTTGGTCCGAACACAATCTTAGATGTACCGTGTAATTTTGATAGGTTACACTGTTCATCTAGAATCTTCTTGATGGCCTTTACTGGTATTATACGGACATCATCATCATTTGGATCTTTTTTGGGGTACCGTAGAAGAACCTTCTCGACGTCATTTGGAATGCGAGAAAAAACGTGTTGAATTCGTTTCTCAAGTAATCGACTTTTACTTGAGAACTCCAAAGTTCCAAAGACGCGGTCGTTTAGAATTTGGCGAAATGAAAAGTGACTCCACACGTAACTCAGAGCGCGTTTTTTCAGACGAGGCAACTTGTAGCTTTCGGCCAAGGCAATTGAACTCATATCAAAGTCGCTTTTGGTAAGCAAAGCTTTCTCGCACGTTCTTTTTATTCCTAGCATGAGGAACTCTTCAGCAAGAGGTAAGATGCGGTTAATCACACGCTCTAAGAATATTTGATACTAGATCAATGTTCCCATTTTGTAATTGCTTTATTGCACTTGCCAGTTTGACTCTTGTGCGGAGGATACAATACCAGGAACAGGTCAAGCACGTCAGTGGCTGTTTTTCCTTTCAGGGTCGCCGTCTTTGTCTTCCCTTCTGCAAATTTGGCCTCAGCGAAGAGGGTTTCGAAAAAGGGCGAGGCCACGCTGAGCACGCTCTGATGAACGTGAAATACACTTACACTGTCCTCGACGATCAACGTAGCGTCGCTGTTCTTCCACGGTTTCTTAAAGTCGGGAAAAGAGATGGAATCATCACGATCAGAATCGTAATCGCTCATTTCTGCGAGTACGCGTAGTAAGTGCAGGTGAGCTGTATCGCTATCTATTCATTTACGACCTACATGATGAGAAGTCTAAAGCAGCGTTTTCTCCTATACTTTATTTTTCATAGCTGTGGAGCAGACGGTGTAGACATCATGTACTTTGGCTAACACTACCGTAATTGATTACGTTTACTGAAACGATTCCTATCTCTCTCTCATATGAGATGGTGCTCTGTTTACGTTTTGAATCCCTAGAATTTTCATCAGTGGAGTCATTATGTAGGGGGAGGCCGTAAATAAAAAGAGAGCGATTCAGCTCATGTGCAAAGAGCTATCCCTACTTGTAGCAATGAGCGATTATGATTCTGATGGCAATGAATCCATCAGTTGGTCAATCCAGCACGTGAACACGCTGAACGAACCGCGCGAATAGAACGGCTTCAGAAGCATTGGCTGCGTTCCAAGAATAATTTTCTTTCTGCAAGAAGGAATCCCTCAAAGAGACATCAATAGCTGTATACACTCCCCCCCCCCCCCCCCCCCCTCTCTTCAGAAAACTTTGTTAGCATGAACTACGTTTGCTTCTACGTCAATTGGGCCCATGACCTCTCACTTACAGTATTACGGTCACGTGCAGGAGACACAACATATGCACAGGGTTCAGCTGGAAGTAGAAGAATGAGCCGTCGCCAGAGAGTGTTTCTTCAAGAACTGTAATAAGAGGTAGTATCAAAATATCAATTATTTTATTAATTAAATCAAAACGATTATTGACATACCTGCTATTGGCTTTGGCTTCAATGCCACTTTGTTTCCACACGAGTCTCTGAATCTTCCAGTGACTTTCAAGCCAATGAAAATTTGCAGACTTTCAAATGACGACCCTGTTGATCCTACAGAAGAGAAGAGCATAACTATAAAAACAACCATCAGATTGGAATATCGTACCTGATATATGAGAGCTACTGTAGGTGATTAGCTTTTTTGACAAACAGTCTTCAATCGGTTTTATTTCAAGACAAATATTGAGACTGCATATAACCCGGCCTCACTTCGCCACTGCAAATTAAAACCATATACATGTATATACGGTACACATCTACTTGCTTCCATAAGCTGCATTCGCAAACATTGCTCCAGGTTTTCTTACGGCATTCCTTCGACGTCTGTGAGATAAGTGTTGATCGAATGCACATAGAGTTTTAGTCAATTAAGTTCTTTTGAAGAACATGAAATTGGAAAGAGAATATATTTAATTAATTAATTAATTACCTTGAAAACACGGCAGGCGCTTCAACCTGTACATTAGGAGACAAACACGGACGCTCGCTACCAAACAAAGAAAATAAATGTTATTGACTCAACCTGATCGAGAAGACAAAAAATCAACATCGTTCATTTCGCGTTCAAACCTTACTAAACAAAGTTCAACATCAAGTTCCTGTCCACGACTGCCCAGTCGCATTTATCAGGAAAATTCCACTCACACTTTCTCGCATCCCACTTCTTGGAACGCTCGTCGTAGACGGCAAGTTGTTCCTCGCGTTGTTTCGTACCCATCAAATACATTCTATTGTTATCAGGATCGCCAGCGAGTCCACAGATCCCCTCAGAGAAATCAAGGGCATCATAGCTGAATGGAGAGAAATTCTCCACTAAAGAGAAGCGCTCATTGGCGTCGAAGACAACAGCTGTAGAACTTCTCGAATCAGGAAGGATGTATAGTCGCTCTCGCATAGACGCGTAATGGCAAAAATAGGGATCCAAAACCTGGTTGTCGTTCCAAGCTGATATAATCTTTTCGTACAAACCAGGAAAAGACTTCTTATCAAGCCAACGGTTCTCCAACGGATCGTACTGCATATAACCTATTTCTCCTTTTCCGAAACCTGCGTGACCAATTGCAAAAATATGACGATCTCGTGAGAAGAGAACGTAACGCGTGGAGAAAAAATGCAAAGATTGATCGCGAGAGGGAGATGCAACAGGCGTCCACGTTCCTCTCGCCGGATCAAAGACTTCGCACTCGACGCCAAAGCGCCACGCCAGACTCATACCGTAAATACGATTGTCGTGACAAACTATTTTGTAGCCGTCTCTTGGACGAGACATAGGCGTCACGTCATCCACCCATCGCCGTCCCTCGACGTCGTATCGTTGAACGACGTCAGTGCAGCCATACGTTTTGCCATGCCGTTCGCAGACGTTGTTTCCGCCAAGCGCGTAGAGTTCGTCGAACGACTTCACAATCTTATGTCGACACGTTGCCGTAGCGAGAGAAGGAAACGGCGTCCACGAGTCGCTGTTAGCGTCGTACGTTTTCGCCTCACAGGTAAGCGCCCACTGTTGTGTCACCTGTATTCCGCCGGCAAAGAGTAAAACGCCTTCGCATCCGACTCGACGTCGATAAGAAGATGATGTCGACAACGACGACTCGTAGTGCGACACCAAGTCGAGATCGGAAAGCACATCAATCGATTCGTCGAAATCGAGTAGAGGATATCGAATGCACTTTGAAAGTCTCTCGACGACGACGTCATCTCGACGAGACTCTTCGTCGCGTTTGACCCATTGATGTAACAGAGACAGAACGTCGTCTTCCGATCTCACGCCCAAGTCGTCTTGACAAAGAATCCTCTCTAGATGATCGACTGATAGGGCGAGAAATTCCTCGCTGTCGCTCAATCGCACAACGTTGACGGCTGCAATGCGATCGCAGACTCGAATTAGATCTATTTCGTCGTATTGATTGGCTAAGATCGCCAAATCGAGGCAAGTCGACGAGTCCACGTGAAGTCGGAGCCAGTCTCTGCACAATTGCACCAGATGATTGAATTGAAGAGATGAAGCTGCGACGTATAACGATCGAACGCTTTGAACAGACGCCAGACATGCGGCTTTTCCACTGTAGGCGAATTCGATCAATTTTTTCAGAATCTCTCCGTCGACGTTGGGAATTGAGATCACCGCTTGAGTTCTGAACGTCTCTAGACGGTTCTCTGTCAACAGGGAACGGAAAAACGGAGTAGCGGCTGCGAGAGTCATTTGGTGAGCTGGAAATCGCTGTCCATCTTTACTAACAAGAACGACGTCGCATAAATAGTTCGACAGTCGAAAAGAATCGAGATCGGGAAGAGCAGAATAGCCGTCTGTCTCGAAGAAGACCGTTTCAACCATTTGGAACTCTTAGTATCCGGGTCGACAGGAACCCGGATTTCGGTAAAAAAAATGGAACTCTTTCGACACAGAAGGTTATTCTGCTGTGAATCATTTCGATTCCTTTCGACTTTCGAATTATCTATGCGACGTCGTTCTCGTCAGTAAAGACGGACAGCGATTTCCAGCTCACCAAATGACTCTCGCAGCCGCTACTCCGTTCTTCCGTTCCCTGTTTGCCGAGAACCGTATAGAGACGTTCAGAACTCAAACTGTGATCTCAATTCCCGACGTCAACGGGGAGATTCTGAATAAATTGATCGAATTCGCCTGCAGTGGAAAAGCCGCATGTCTGGCGTCTGTCCATGCAAAGCGCTCGATCGTTATACGTCGTGGCTTCCTCTCTTCGTCTAGTGCAGTTGTGTAGAGACTGGCTCCAACTTTACGCCTTGCCTCGATTTGGCGATATCTTAGCCAATCAATATGACGACAATGATGTAGTTCGATGTCCTATCACAGGGACGATTATAGTAAAAAGCTGTTCCCGTAATATAAGCATTGCCATAGCTCTCTGTTCGACTGACTTTTACTCAAAAGGCGAAGATCGGGTGTATGCAGGAAAGATGTGCACGTGATCGAGTCCCCCCTTTTCCATTTCGAAACCACGGCCAGCGCACCTATAGCTAAGCAACGGACACTAGTTATTTGGAGTGCTCCCAACCAGTCAAAGTGGCCGCCTGTCTTTTACGTATTTGGTCAGAATAGTAAATTTGTTGCAACAGCTCCTCGTTCCACCTGAGGGTGAAATATCGTTGCTTATGTGGCAAGATTAGGTAACTGATTATGGGCACGACAACGATCATCAACATGTAAAGTTGGGCTCACGACGTCTGAAGCTGCATGAACTGATGATCACTGCACACAGGAGGCTTCTGGAATAAGTTAGTCTCGTGCTCAGACTTTAATTCTCCCGCCCGGATGTTCCATCGTGGCGAGAGAGAGGTTAGGCGCGAGACTAGAACAAGTGCAGCAAATAACGTAGGTCATGTGCAGTTCGAGGAGGTCTGCTTATTTTTTTAAAATTGTGTAGGCGGAGCCTTCCCACAATCTGAGGATGGCTTCTTATCCCTTCCGCAGCTTCAACGGTGTGCGCCTTAGTATTGAGACAGATCGCCTAAATGCCGCGGTTTTCTGAAATCGCAACAAAACAGCATCGTAGGAGACGTATCGTTTATCAAAACGTATCCCAAACTCTGCCTCCCCATAGAGATGAAACGTGATCTATATTATGACAGACGAAACCACGTAAAGATAGAATAAAAGTAAACGTCCAGAACGTACTCTCGCGATACTTTGCCTCAAGTTTAATCTAGAGACGCACAATGACCGCCTTCACGCGGCCCAAATGATCGCGCTCTAAAAAGAAGAAGAAAAATAGCTGACTCCACACTGGACTCCATGGTGCATGTGAGCCTGCGCGCAATTAATGGAGCCCGCGCGCTGGAGCAACCGTTCAGCTATCGCGTCGATGCTAACGAAATTAAATTCGCATTTGCATTCCCAGCACAATGACACCAAAGACATGCATGAACAAAACTCGATCTCAACACAAACACTTAGCAGACGCAGCACTCAGACATGCAGATTGTCAAGTCTCGACGCGGCTCTCCGTGGAGAGCGTCTTTTCGTAGCCGTCGAGTACGGAAAGAAAACGTCGAACGTCGGCGCTGAGCACACGAACAAAACGATAGGTATATCGTGTCTAGAAGAAGATATTTGCACACCTTTTATTCACCGACTTGAGCCTGAGTTTTGATAGCAACGCCGCGACGTCTTCCTTCAAATCATCTTTGCCGTACTCACCCTCCGTGGCCAAGTCAAACACGCCGTCCATATCCGCTTTATCACGCAGGTCTTCGAAACTGTCAAGATGGCTTTGAATAAACGCGATGGCTTCGATCGGCTTGAGAGTGTAAACAAACCCGCGCCCGACAGGCGGCGCACATGCCGCCCGGCCGACGGCGCCGGGTCACCGACGTCACGGAGAACAATGCAGCGAGTAGGATAAACGGCTGGTAACTCTTACCTTTTCGGAACGTTTAGCCAAAGACGACAGTGTAAACTTTTCTTCAAAGCTTTTAACCGTCCGAATGATAGGCCCCCGGCGACGACGCCGGCGACGACGCCAACCATGCGATACGCTCGCGATCGCCAGCACAAGTAGAATGATAGCAGCAAATTTGGGGCTCATCGTTGTCGCCGCTTTCAAACTGACACTGGAACAGAAACAGGATGTATCCCCATAAATATGAGCGCCGTACGTCTCCTACTGTCCCAAACAATTTCAATAAATTGATTAGATAGGAGGGACAGGGTCACGAGACAGCTCACGAGACGTCACGCTTTCTAAACGTGTGTCAGGACTGCACAAAAATGCATCAAACATGATAAATTAATAAATAATTGTGTCACCTCTGTTTCTTCCGTTGCAGCGCGAGCCTAAAACTATGACTTTCTCTCCTCTCGATCGAACTTCCCGTGCAACGCCGCGTGACCGTCAAGCGCACTCAGAACGTTCTCGACCCACTTAACTGCGCGTTCGACGTACACCCTTTCGTGACGTCGTTTCTCACATCAAAACGCTCCAACGCGCACCGGCCTGCAGCTCTCGTTTCTCGGCGAAAAACCGCCAGACAGTGACACGGTCACCACAAAAAACTCAAAAAACATGATCACTGGGCTCAGAACATTGCTCAACTGCCGAAACGATTCGTTTCATAGTGGAACAGGTGTCACGTGATTATTGTCTAACTGAGCATGCCTTTGAGTGAGACGGAGACTACGGTTTGACATCCACCTATCCCACCCGTATATATCTACACCCTTGCCCTGCAAGGGTTTGGTCGGTGCCCGGAGGTGTCCGGCTGCGTACCCACCGTGGGCGTGGTCACCTGTAAGTTAGGCGTCGCCGAACTAACACCCCAAACACAAGTCGGGCGCGGGGCTATGCGCCGTGACCGACGTCCCCAGACCACCCCACTAAAATCGGTGTAGCACGCGACCAGCAAATCCGGGCCCTTGACCGCATACCAGAGAAACCACAAAACAATAACACGCGAGCGCGATCCAACAAAACGTCTCCGAACGCCCGAACAGACCGAGTTACGCGCATAAATTCCGGCTAAATGCAGCGATCTCTTCTGGGCGGAGCCGGATGTACCGCTGGTACGCGTCGCTCTTCCATCTTCCCAGCGTTCGGATCGTCGAGTCTTCCAGACCGCGCGCTGCTGCTGTCGACGCTGCCCCAATCCGAAAGCTGTGACCCGAGAAGGATCCCGCCCGCACTCCTTGCGATGTCAGCGCCTGGCGAATGCGTAGAACCAACGTCGTCCTCGACAGTGGACGCCCATCGTTATGACGAAAAAGGGGGCCCGACTCCCAGCCGCGACGCACCAGGTACGCCAGAAGCGCTCCCACCGGGCATAAGTCCGAGTCCGTGCGTCCCAAATACACGTCCACCCCTCGCCGGAATGGATCCGTCTTCGATTGTTTTAGGTGAACGCATACCCACGAAGGGGAACTCCAGGAATCCACCGAAATATCCACCGGCGAGAGATGACGCGACGGGTCGAATTCGCCGTCCACCGTAAACTCGCCCGACCTCATGAAGCCAAAGAAGCCACAGCAGCTCGCCGCCCACAGCATTTGGGCGTCCCATGTGTCGCCTGCTCTCTCCCACACCGCCCGCAGTAGGCGCAGTATCTCCGGCGTGATCGGGAGACGGCGGTCCGGCGCTGGGCCGCCCTGGCGCCGTTTTATTCCACGCAGAACTAAGTCCAGTTGCAGGTGTGCTGCCGAGAACGGGTCCCCAACCCGCAGACCACATGCCACTGCCGAACTCCCGCCAGGTAGGATTTAATCGTACTATAAGCTTTTCCCTCGTTCGCCAGGGACGCGCAAAATAACGACAGTAAGTGTTCGGAGGCTGGCACCGGCGTCACTCCCAGATGCCGGCAGAAGCGGGCGAACTGGTTTTCCCCGGAGCGATATGCCTGGCGAGTGGAGTCGGCGATTCCCAGCGCAGCGTAGCCAGAAATTGCGCTCTCCAGCCCTGTGACAACCAGTTCACCCGGCCAGGCTCCAGGAATTCCCAGATCTCCGCCGGCACCGACGACATCTCGGACGCCATCTGCGGGGAAAACATACGTATATCAGCTAGCGGTTGGTTTCTTGACAAGCCGTCCGCCACAACATTCAGCGCGCCAGGGATGTGTCGCGCCCGCAGCGAGAAGGCAAACATTGCCTTCACAAATTGCAAGGACCGCAGCAACGGCATCAGCGACGCGTCCCGGCTTGAACCCGAGTTGACTGCCGCCACCACGGTCGAATTATCCGACTCTATGAGGACCGACGAACCGGTCCAGTCGCGGCCCCACACCGCCGCGGCCACCACCACCGGCGCCAATTCCTTCGCCGCGATCTTTTCCGAGAGCCAGCTGGGCGACCATTGCTGGCTGAACCAGACGCTCCCCGCGATTGCTCCGCAGCCCCACAGACCCGAAGCATCGGTCTGTACCACCACCGACGGGGTTGTCGCAATGCAGGCAAAGAATCCATGCCCGTTCCAACGCTCTAAGAACGTCGCCCACCAGAGCAGATCCGCTCTTGCCTCCGCATTCAGACGGATGACGTGGTGCATCGCTGGCCGTACCATCGATAGGTCGATCAATCGACGGACGAATGACCGCCCGGCCGGGATCGCCGTTGCGGCGTGGTGTAGTAGACCCACCAGCGAGAGTAGGTCCCTCTTAGAGCATTTTTTCCGCGCCTGCCACAGGCGGATCAACCCCCGCACTCTGTCTAGCTTTTCGGCCGGCAACCGAATCTCCTGCTTCTCGGTGTCCAACTCCAAACCGAGGAAGACTACTGGCGTACTCGGACCCTCCAGCTTCTGCACCGCCACCGGTACCCCTAGTTCCGCGCAGGTCTCTAACGCGATCCTGCGATTGCGCTCGCCTGCCGCCGTTGCCGGGGAGCCCAGAAATAAGTAATCGTCAAGGTAATGAACTCCGTCCTGGATGCCCCGGTCCAACATTATCCACAGCAACGCGTCGGCCACCGCCGAAAAAATCACCGGGGCAGAGCGAAGGCCAAACGGTAGTGCCGTGTCCACAAACACGTCGCCCCTCCATGCGACGCCAAGCAAGTGCCGATCGGCCGGATGGACCGGCACCATACGGTACGCGCTTTTGATGTCTAATTTGACCAGCGACGTCCCCTTGCCAAGCCGCGCGCATCGACGAACGGCCTCGTCCAGGCGCACGTATTTCACCGAGCAGGCTGCAGGGGAAATGCCGTCGTTAACACTACCGCCTGTGGGCGACGACAGGTTCACAATTAGCCTCCACCTGCCCGGAGGGCCTGATTTGGGGATGACGCCGAACGGGCTCACATGAACGGCCTCGGGGTGCTGCACTGGTCCGCGTATGGCGCCTGATGCCCGCTCCTCGTCCAAGTAACGCTGCACCACGTTGGGGTGCTCCCCGGCCGACCTCATGTTGTGAGACGGACCCATCCTGCGCACGTGCGAGCTCTCGTGCCCGATCCGGAAACCTTCCGCCAGGCCCGTTACGATGAACTGCGCGAACTCCCTATCGGGGTGCTTCGCCAGCGCTGACCGCCATGCTTCCACTCGCACCGGCGAGGACGACGCACCTGCCCAGTCGGGGAGCGCCGGTGTCCCAGATGCGTCCGCCGTTTCAAGCGATCGCAACCGGGGCAGTGAAACGTGGTGTCCGTTGACCAAGCCACACGCATCTACGAGAGACACGCCCATCACGCGCGTACCAACAGGTTGTTATACTAACGAGTCCTAACCGCAGTAAAACACAACAGACGGCTTCCCGGACCCCGCCCCATGCCACTCCCCGAAAAAAACAAGCAAACGCTCAAACGCAGTGCGCGCAACACAGCGCCCTTATCTAAAGTCCGTAATCCAACGCCGCGAATTTCCTGGCCAGCTGGCTACTGCCCATGCGCCGCTGCGGGCAGCTTGCAGGCTCCCGATTTGTGCCCCTCGGCGCCGCACTTCGCGCAAACGTGCGCAAACACACAGTCAGCCCCGTAGCTGCACCCTTCCTTGCCGAAGTTGAACTGTCGGCAGAATTTTGCGGTTGTTGACTTCTTTGTCTTAAGTGGTTTTGCTTTCGACGGGCGATAAACCACATCCGCTGCCGGGGCCAGCGCGCACTCCTCTGTTGAGTGATCGGCCTCGAGGCAATGATCACACACGACCGGCGTCTTTGCCCCGGCGTGTTTAGACGACCAGAACGTTCCGCCGCATATCGCTGTCTGGAGTGACGTCCAGGCGCTCGACGGGTACGCCCCGGCCTGCATGCGGAATTGCTGGTCGTACGCTCTCCAGCCCGTTCCGCCGCACCGCTGTGCCTCCCGCACCAGCACCCGCAGGTATGCCATCAGCTCTGTGGAGCGATCTGGCTGGTGCGAGAGCACCACCGCGGCGAAGGCGGCATACGCCTGAACCCAAGACAATAGGGACGTCAGACGCCGTATCGGCGAGCGCACTGACTGCCACCCCGCCGCCATATCCCTCTCGCCGTCCCGGCGCATCAGCTCCATATTGTCCGGGAGCAGCTCCGAGAAATCAATATAGTCTCCCGCCAAGATTTTATCGACCGCCCTGCCTGGCACCAGTGGGAGAGCCTCTCCCATAAAGAAGGGGGCCGAGCGAGCCTTTTTTGCCGCCGGAGCCATATCCCACCATCCGGGAGGAGGGGTCCACGCCGGAAGCGTCCATTGCGTCGACGCCGTCCCGCCCCCGGGTGCCTCGTGACCCGCGCCCAGTCCTGGCTGAGGCCCCGCCGTGGACAGGCCAACGCCCGCACCCGACACTCCGGGTGGCGGCGGTTGCACCACCGCCGCGCTGATCGGTGTCGATCCTGACGCCGACGCGAAACGCACCGCGCTCTCGCCTTGCGAGCGTCGACCAGACCCGAAGGTGAACCCGCCCCTTAGCGGGAACTGGGACTGGTCTCCCCTCAACCCTGGTCGAGTGCCAGCCGCCGCCGCCTGTGTGCGGCCCAAAGCCGACAACAGACCCGCCGAGGGCAGACTTCCTAGCCCGCCCCTTCCCAGGCCACCTGTGGGAAGTATGCCAGTTTAGCCCCGCCTCTCGCCCATCCCCCGCGTGCGAAATCGTTCCCGCCAAGATGGGAGGATTGGGCGCCAACCGCTGGCTTGCCCTTGCCGAGTGCCAACGCGCCCATCTGGGACCCCAATACGTAGTGCGTTCGGCAACGCCGCCGCAACTGCTTAACCGACCCCTGCCTACCTGCGCGCGTCGACGAATTTTCCGCCACCACTGACTGCACGAACGCGCGTAACGGAACGCGGCGGCCGTCGGCTGTCTGCAGCAGGATGTCCGATTGTTGAGGCTGCGATCCCAACACTCCCGTCGACGGTGTCGCCGAGGCCGACTGTAGCGTGGGGGCGGGTAAGCTCGTCGTCAGCGGAGAGGACGTGGCAGCGGCCACGGGCGCGGCGGAAAGCGGCGTCGACGTAACCGCCGAAGCCAACGGCGTTGTCCGGGTCTGACTGCGCGTGAGCACTCCCGCTCCTGGTGGAGTCCGCGTTTGCTGTTCCATAGAGAAAAATTGAGAGAGAGAATTTCGCAGTGATGAGTAGCTGATCGCGCGCTGGCAGCCTGACGACTGACTCCTACGCTGCCAGCGCGCGCCTTACCTAGTGTCCCCCCCCGATAGCCCGGATATCAACCGCGTCTAACTGGGTGGGGGTTAGACTTCACTTAGTCAGAGATTGATCTCTGGGTTAGTAGCCCTGCAGCACTGCAGGCCGGCAGAAACGCGCCTCGTCGTTTTTTACTCGCGCTAGATTTCGTGTGTGTTTCCTTTGTGGTGCGAGTCTTCGAAACTGTCGATTAGAGATCCGATCAAATGGTCTTTTTCTGTTGTTTGGGCAACGATATATATCGCGGATCTTCCGCGATCCGGACTACGCATGCATATGCATTCGCGATCCGCTCGACTATTTCTTCGACGAGAAAACAAAACTGCCATACATTTTCAATGGAGCGGGACACTTATTATATAATTTGTTTAATTATTTAATTGTTTAAGTTGCAAGTGCTCAGTTGTATATCCATTAAATTTTGTTTTATTGTTTTCAATTGGGTCGTATTATAGCTGCACCTACTCCTAGCTGCCTAAATTTTCCCACTATACCTAAATTGACTTGCCGGTGTGATCCAGACTTTTAGTCACGATACTTCGCCGCATTGTTAGTCGACTGCATGTCTGACAAGCGCGCGTTCTAAAATTAACCGTTACCTTAGAGGAATATTTTACGATGACTTTTTTTTTCAATAGGAGGAAGTTACGTTCGGCCAAAAATTGGAATAACAATTCCACCAAAAACCACTCTATAGGAATTCGAAGTTTGCCGTTGCAATGCGCATGAGCCGTGCATATATAAGCAAATTTGACTTCGGAAATTTTGCACGGCGAAATTACACCAGAACAGTTGAAGTCCTAAAATCAATTAATACGCTACTTTTTGTTACTACATGCAGGTACTGTACTAGTAGAAAGAATGCTTAACGCCAAGAAGTTTGCAAATATGGCAGGTTGCCATCTTACGGGCGAGAACCGTTTATCTATGGTCTAACTTTAGTCTGGAATTCCGCCCCTTTTCACCACGTCTATGATCGTTAGCTTGAATGCGGAAGAAGGAAGGAACGCGGTAAAGGAGAAACGTGTTAGTGGGCCGGCGTTTGCAACGTTAGCCTCTGATTGGGCAGCTACCAGGTAATCGAAAGAGGAGGGACTTCAGACTACATAACAGAGCGATGTGAGCTTGCGCAAAGATTTGAGTTGATTTAATTAAGAAGACGCTAGGTAATGTATGGCGCTACAACAGTGTCAAGATATTTCGGGATTCGGAATCGAGATTCGGAATCGGGATTCGAAATCGGGATTCGGGATCGGGATTCAGGGTTTGGGATCGGGATTAATTAGGGGTTCGCAAAACATCTATTCTACATCGTGCAACTGTACTTCTGTCAAGAAAGGAACGAGCGAGAAAAAAGAAGACCAACGCCCAAAGACCCTTCACCGAAGTGCGCGTGGCAATGAACGCTCCCAAAAATCGACACCTCTCGATCACGCACTAATACGCTGCTACATGCATGAACACGTTAGTTTCCCAAGTCCCGAATCCGAATCACGATAACGAATGACGATTCCCAATCACGTTTTCGCACGTCGTAAGCGGGGCGTCATGGATGTGACTCACTCACTTAGAGCTTTATTTTTTAGGCGATTGGTCCGTAGATAAGCTAGAGCTGTCCGCACTGAAAGTAGAGCGCTCTTATTGGACAATTTACTGAGAGAGGTGCCACGCGCACTCCCGCAACGGTTGCGAGGGCGGAGATAGTCTTTAGGCTCCCCTAAGGAAAGCAGGCGTCTTCTTCAGTTAACGTACGCTCGCCTTTTAGGCAATGAAGCTCTTTCTCGGACGAAATTCGGCGTCTCTGAAGTGCCTTATTGTCGCAAAGGCAACCGAATCTTCCGTAGATGTGACTCTCTCAAAGTAATTCGCGAGGAAGCTGTGCGAGACCTTGATTTGAAACTTCTTTTAGATACGCGTTTCGACATTCCTTTTCTGGGCGACGTCGAGGTAAGTTTCGATCTGCAGCGTACTTTACTTTCTAGACAGCCGTTTCAGCTTCCCGTACTGAAAGAGAAGCCCGGTTCGTTTGTAATCGAAGCGAATTCCGCGTGCGCGGTCCTGTGGCGCCTTTCCGGTCGAGTAACAGAAAAAAAGAGACGAATGGTGGATAGAAGCGGCGGAAAAGATTCTAGAGGTAAGCAAGGACTCAGAGCGTGTTTGTAATGACGTCAGAAAACATTTAAAGAATGACGACGACTCAAAGGATTTTCTCAGCAATTTTAACAAAAGCCTCAAAAATAGACGTCAAGTGAGATTGTCTTTTTGCTAAATGCGCGCAAAATATGACGTCACGTAGGAGAAAATGTTCTCATTGGCCGATCTGATCGTTCTTGGATTTGTTTACGATGTCGTCAGAAATAAAACTTTTTTTACCTTTTTAATTGCTTTTAATTAAATGTCTTTTATATTAGACGAATTCTCCAAATTCCCTCATTTCCACGCCTGGTGGAAAAAGCTGACGGGAAGTTCTCAAATTCGGGCGGCCATAAGCCAATGGGCTTCCGTACGTTTCAGTTAATTATACACTATATACATGGCGTCCACAGAAACGCTAGAACCATTAACACGCACCGCTTGCTCGTTTCCCTTAATTCTAAGTTCCCACAAAGGTACGATGTACTTCTACGGCAACTTTGAATCACGTACAGGCTGATGAAACCGCGGCGAACATTGGACTAAAGGCGCGTCGATTTTACCAAAACCCAAATCCAGAAAACATCCAATGTAAGAGAGCGGCGTCTCTTACTCTTTTAGAGTACTGAACAATTTTTTTTCTCCATTCAGCTTGCCTTCGGCGGGCGAGCGTAACGTTCTCATAACGAGCGCACTGCCTTACGTCAACAACATACCCCACCTCGGCAACGTCATCGGCTGCGTTCTGAGCGCCGACGTCTTCTCGCGCTATTCGCGTCTCCGCGGCTACAACGTCATCTACGTTTGCGGAAGCGACGAATACGGAACGGCGACGGAAACCAAGGCAAAGGGGCGCATCGCTGAAACTAATGATTTTTCATGCAATTATTTCTCTCTTAGGCGTTGGAAGAGGGAATGACTCCTCGCGAGATTTGCGACAAATACAATGCCTTGCATAAGGAGATCTACGAATGGTTCAATATCGATTTTGACATTTTTGGCCGTACGACGACGAGTCAGCAAACGGAGTTAAAAAATTTGGCTTTTGACCAGCGTGGAAAAGACTCCCTTTTTGTCTTTTTATTAGAATCACTCAGGACATTTTTTGGAAGTTGTATCGTCGCGGATATTTGAGTAAAGACAAAGTCGAGCAATTGCACTGCGAGAAATGCAATCGGTTAATCAATTAATTAATTCATGTGATTTGCTAAAGAATAATCGGTTTGTAGATTTTTGGCCGATCGTTTCGCCGTTTTTCTTCGTGATCTTGCTGCATGAAGCTTGCCATCAAATTTAACTTAAGTTTGATTTCTGTCGTGTAGTTGTTGTCTGATATGTGTGTTATCTTTATTGCACTCGCTAGTTTAATTAAAAGCACGTGTGCGGGGAATGTGCTTTTCAGCAGGGACTCGTCGTGATACAGATCATTGGGCATCCGAGAAACAAAAGGACTACCTGAATGCTGTTAGTCGAATAACGGTCTCAGGTTGGGCAGAGCGGAGCGGCTATTTCTCAGTCTATCGATGGCGTAGAGAACGGCGGCTAGGATGCCGAGTAGCACGACTAGAAAGAAGAGTTGTATATCCCTGGGAGGGAGCCGCAAGAGGGTGTCCCTGTAGAGCGCGCTAAACTAAACATGTACTCCCTACTCTCCCTACTCGTTCTTGCCATAACTACGACTGTTGTGGAGGCGAAACCAAGCGGAGTGGTTTGGTATCAGAAGGAAGAGCACTTACTGGCAGCTAAAGAAGCAAGTAGCATCAGCGCCGCATTTCATGCTCGACTATTCTCTCTCCAGGTTCGACGCTACGTCTACGACACGACTGGTCAGTGGCTTGACTTGCATGACCAAACTACAGATCTCGCCGACCTATTGGAAGTGCAAGACAACGCCGTCGTTCTGCACGAACGCGATTCGGCTCTTATCGAAAGGCACGCCCACGCCCTGCAGAAGACTCTCACGTCATTTATAATATGATCTGATAGATTTTCTCTGGGATCGAAGACAGTGATTCGCGAACAGAGCTATTTCCTGACGACTACTCATCACCACGGATTGACTCAATTGTTCGCTATTGGCGGCGATTCGACAGGCGTTTTATATGCAGCCTACGCTATCGCAGAAAAATTTGGCGTTCGCTTCAGACTTTACGGTAAAGCGTTAAATGAAAGTCCAGTTTGAGACAGCATCGTTTATTTAGGTGATATCATACCGGAGAGGACAATGATGGAAGAATTCCATCTTCCTGTTGCAGACGAATTTGCTGAGCCGGCTTTTGAGATACGCGGACTTCAGCCTTTTCATGCTTATGTACTAGTTGTGGGTTATGTGTAATTTTTGCCTAATGTTTTAATTAATTAGCCTGAGGGTCCGGATTGGTGGGAGGAGTCTGAATACAAAGCAATTACGACACAAATCAGGTGAAACACTTTTTGACGCACATAATTGCTAATTTTATGCAATCTAAAGCAAGCAGAAAATGAATTTCATTGGACTTCACACCTATCCTCACAGTCCTGGATCAAACGTTGGAGAGCCAACAGTATGGGTGGGGCTTAAGGTATGAGAACAAACTAAACTTTCAGCCAGTTTACTGCTACTATTATCTACGTTTAGGAAGACGTGAATGACGATGGAACTGTCAAACGAAGCTATACGACATCGTACGCCAGTAGTCTGCGACATCAATGGGGAATCATTCCTATGGCAACAGGAAATTATTCCTATGGGGCGAGCCAAGTAATAAGATCGCCTGCGTATTTATTTATTTATATATTTTGTTTCAAACGTATATAGATTTTTGACAAGGACTGCTACGGAAGTTCGGTTCAGCTTGGAAATTGTCCTTTTCCCACGACGCCAAAGGGCAACAATGCCGTCTTCGACGAGACCGGTCTCTTGCTGAAGCACTCCTTTGAACACGCCCACGCCGTCGGCGTCAAAACGTGCGTTGGAACTGAAACTCCACTTACAATTCCTCAGCCGCCGTCAATTGCACCTCTGAACTTGTACTACAGCAAAACTAGGCAAGACCATTTTTTGACTACGACTCAAGTAAATGATCTCTAGTTTAATGTCTACTTCACATATAGTGTTCATTGCCTGTAGTGTGCAGAATGTGAAGGCTTGTATGAGTTCGTAGGGGTTGAAGGCTTCGTTCACACCGAGTCGTCTCCAGGATCAATTCCTTTGAATACTTATTACAATGAACAGCTTCTGGACAGCGTGCTTAGTCTCAAACCTCCCGGTGAAGGTACAGCGTACGAGGATTTTAAAATCCTCTTCTTTCGTATAAGCGCTCTTTCCTCAGGTTACGTCTTTATTCGCATTGAAGGCTACGCCCCGGCGAATTCGTCCTCGCCCCCTGGAAATTTCTCGACGCTGATGATGTACTACAACGCTCAGATTCACGATCATTTGAGCGTTTCGACGGCCAAAGGGGAATCGTACGCAAAGTCTCATGGGTCAGAGCTTTTCGAAAAAGCATAAGGTGTTAATTTTGTACTGAGATTTTTTTTGGTTTAGATACACGTTGGTCAGTTCTGTAGCTCGTGTCATATCAGCTAATGAAACCGTTGTCGCTCCGTCCACGCAAGACTACTACGAGGTTATTGCGTCGCTTATTTCTTTATACGATAAGAGGATAAGTTGCCTTTGCTAGGGAATATTCACACGAATTCAAAAGATGGGAATACCGCTTGACTATTATTGGATATGGTCGCCCGAGGGATGGGAGTGGGGAAAACTGAACTCAACGTATGTGCACAGATAACGCAGTAGTCGATCATTGTTGTATTTCTAGGAATCCGGTGTTCAAAGAAGCGGTGAAGGATTTGACGTCCGCTGGAGCTGCACACGATTCCGTCAACGCATCGTTTCTGCTCGGTTGGCACTTCGACGTTCAGCTCCAAGCGTGTATCTAGCCGATGATTTGTGTCTCTGTTGCAGCTACGAGTGGCTGGGTCATAGGACCACTTCCGGATCGAGCGATATTTGATGAAGTACTTTAAAAACGTTTCTTCTTTTCTATGAATTTATCTAATTTTTTTTCCTAGGTCTTGTCTTTGAAATATTCTGTTATTTCTTCTATCGACATGGACGTCGGTGACACGCCCGTCGATCCGTCGTATGTGAACATCACTAGACACGGCAAGTGGGCCGAACCGTGGATGGAAGACGATCCCGGACTGACGGCTCCGCAGCTGTGGGTCAATCGAACTCTCATGCATATGGAAGACGCGAAGAAATACGGTTGCGAAGGCTTACTCGGACTTCACTGTAAATGCGTCGTTTCTTTTAATATCGATTATGGAAAATGTGACTGCTTATGTATGTAGGGCGTACTATGCAGACTTCACCTCAAATTGCGGCCATGGCTCAGGTATCTTTGCCTTTTTGAATAAAAGTAAAGCGTACTATACGATTCTTCATTTTCAATTAAGAAATCGTGGAATTTGGATCTAACTAGCGAGCAATTCTGGAGCTCGTGGTCTAGGGAGGAGTTCGGCATTTCCGAACCTGCAACTCTGTTCTCGGCTATCGAGAGTTTTAATTTACCAAAGCCAGTGACCTATGGAGGAGGAGGTCCCGGTGCTCTAAAAGGAGATGTGGGTCAGGTATAGCATCTCCGTTTTCTTGCATAGAAAAGCTACGCTGATAACCCGTTGCAGTGTTCTTGGGGTCCTAAGTATGATTTTGTTGACACGTTGGCGTCAATGAAAAGCAAAATCAAACCTAACAGCAGTTACATGACTAGGTAGCATTAGGAGCCAAGTCTCAAACCACGGATCAGATTATCGATTTGTTAATTAAGATTCGAATATTGGCTCAATTCGTTTATGTACATGCGCAGTATTAGTGCAACAGAGTGCGCCTGGGGACAGGTATCCTCTTATTGAAACTTGAAATGTTTCCAAATTTTTTGTCTATTTAGTATAATGAAGCAATTGCAAAAGTGAGCAAGGAAACAGATCCTCCAACTCGTCAAAAAATGGCCGAGGCGTCGGCTTTGCCCCTGCGCGAGCAGCTCGTACAGAATGCCACGCAAATGGTGACTTATCTTCTCCAGGCAAGTTTCGTTACGCTATAGTTTTCTTAATTAAATATTCTCTATCGTTATTAGACCGTTTCTTCTACTGGTGAATTGGGGACGATCATGAACGTTCTTTCTCACAGTCTCATTCACGCTATTGAAGAGCCAGCAGCTCAGCTCGAATCTTACCTTGGCCGTCCATTGAGTGGAAACGCAGTGCCAACCAAAGTTTATAAGGGTTCTACGAAATTGGTCATTCCGACTGTTCGGTCTTTGGTATCGAAAGGAGAGGTACTTGTGAAAGTAGCTCGGCTGCATGTGTTGACGAGACTTTGTAGAATTTCACTGTAAGGGCGTTGGTTTTGTCTTCTCATGCAGTTCAAAACGTTTCTTTGTACTGGCGAAGTTTACCTGGCGAGTCCCATCTTTTATTTTGATATTTTGAATCATTCTCTTTGTATAGGAGAGACAGCGTCGTTTACACCTACTGCATTTACTCATCTATATAGAAACGTTTTTGAAATAGAAATGGCTCCCGTAAGTACTGTATAATCTCTAAAATGATTTTCGTTTGAAGATATATGATGAGTAGATGAATGATTTTGAATACTATGTCATTGCCAATGTTGAAGGGGAAATGCATCAGCACTGGCCGCCAGGCAACTCAACGCAGAGTGTCGTGATAATGTAATGTTTTGAGATCAACGAGTGGTTAAAATTGTGCATTTTATATTTTTTCATTTTTATATGGTCATTCGATTGACATATCACATTACAGATCAGATGTTGTTGCTGTATGCGTGCACGAAAGGATTTTGTAATGAACGAAGCATGACGGGCGCCAGAATTTTTTTTTGATAACTTCTCCAACGACCAGCAATGATCGTGATTGGCGGTAGTGAATCACGTGGCCGTGGGGCGTACAATCATGGATAGTATCAAGGCGACTAGACGCTATTATTTAATTAATTAAGTTGTCACGTTCAGTCTCGACGTCCTCAAGTTCAAACCTAAGCTACCGTTATGAAAACGTCTTGCTTTGGAGGGAGTTCGACAATTACGATCCTGTACGTTGAATTCGACTCAAAACTGTCGCAAAGCACCGAATATTACACGCAAGGACTACGCGTGAACGTGAGGCATCTCTGGGTGAGTGAGAAAGCGGCACGTCACTTGATGACGCTGTAATAACCATGCATCATCGACAACGGCGTGCTCACGTACATCAGTGTCACACACAACCTTCACACCATTCACAAAAAGGCAAATGGGATCAATTGCCTTTTTCTACGCCGAAGATTCTGCACTGCCGGCGAGAAGCTTTGTTTTCTCTGTCGGCTCCACTGCCGCCTCCTCTGCTCCCTCCTCTGCTCCGCCCTTCATACCTCTCAGTAAGACAAGAACAAACGAAGTCGAGAAAATGAAAATGGCTAATCCCCACGCCGCCCAATTAAAATTGACATATTTAGCGACCGTCGTACCGCAAATCGGACTGATAACAAAACTGACCGCAAACACCGTGCTGACAATTGCATACACTCCACCGTAGCTCGTATACGCGTAGCGCTTCTCAACGACAATTCCAAGAACGAGAGACAAAACCAAATCGACGAGAGCAAAGCATAAACCCATGAAAAACAAGGGAATAATCGCATAGTAAAGATTGCGAGAATTCGGCAAGGCGACGAGCGGAAGAAGCGCTAGACACGCGGCGACGACGATCTGGGAGACGAGCGCGTTGAGCCAATAGCAGCGTTCACCAGGTATTCGTCCATAAACGAACGATCCAATCGTGAAGCCGACGGTAAGTGCGAGCAGAATCAATCCGACGTCATACGTCGTCGGAGTCGGTCGACGAAATTTCGCTTTCATCCACAGGGGAAGCAGGGGCTCGATTAAGCCCAACGACGAATACGTTGATACGAGCGATAGGCAGCAAACAGCCACGTAGGGATCGCAGAGCAGACGAAACATCGACGGTCCACTGGACCCATTACTCGTTCTCTCCCCACCACCCCCGGGAGGGGACGATCCCAGTAGCAGAGCAATGAGAGCCGCTCCCAACGAAATGAGACCCGTCATTATAAAGGGCCATTTCCATCCGGCGTCGATTCCGCCCGGTACCGCCGAAAAGGCGCCCCCAAAAGGGTACCCGACGACGAGACCGATGCCGGCGGCGGCGAAGGTGTTGCCCATCGCCTTAGCGCGCGCGTCTTCGTTCGTGTACCATACGGCGACCATCGCGAGACCTGCGGCGAACGCGAAGGCGTCGCCGACGCCCTGAACGCCGCGGGCGACGAAGAGAACGACGTACGTCTTTGTTAGGTCGTGCGAGGCTATTTCTTTTGCGAATGCCGATACGAAGGCGGCGGCGGCGTAGAGAAGAAGACCGCCCACGACGGGGATTTGGTAGCCGTGGCGATCGATGACGAACGCCGCGACGGGATTGGCGACGATCGTCGCGAACGAATTCGCGGCGAGTAGGACGCCGATTTGAATTTCGGTGTCGTTGACGCGAAGGTATTCGGGGACAATGGGAACAATGAACGAGGCGAGGACGCAGGAGAGGAATAGAGAAAGGAAGGCGACGACTTGGACGAGTGGACGAAAGGCGCGAATTCGATCGCGGATGCTGCGAGGACGCTGCTGAGACGTTGCTGTTCCGTATTTCATTACTGCGCATGCGCGTTTGCTCCACCTACTGACGTGCTTGTCAGCTGCGACGTTTCTTTGTTGATTTTGACCGGAAACCATCGGCGGCTTTGTGGTAACGTTTAGTAACAGCTTAATTATAGCACGCGTTTTGCAGACGATTCGTTTTTCCGAGTTCAACAACTTGAATGTTCCGAGTCAACAACGCACGCTTTGTGCAATGTGGGCTTTAAGTTTGCTGCTTTTCAGTAGGCAACGCTTTCATTAGTTTGTCACATGGGCTAGACGCTTGTGCACGTAAAATTGATGGCTGTACGTATTAGTGTAGTCTGAAACTATATTTTAGTCTGTACAGTGTATGGTAGCAAGCCTATAGCCGGTTCGCTTCAGTTTGAGGACGCTGTCACCCCTATCGTAACGCTGTACGGTTGGGTCAATGACAACATCATGGGATTATCATTATTCGGTTCGATCGGCACCTGCTTCATGATCCCATGCAAGCCCAGGTACGACTTTTTTTAATCAGGAATTAGGACATGCTGCAGATTCTGGGCGACGGTCGTCGGACTCAGAGTTAGAGGTGGCTAAGTCGTTGATGACGTTGAATCAGACAAACCATGTTCGCCACTTTCTGCCAATATAGACGACAGACAAAAAATTATTGATACCATGTATTCGTTAGATGTAGCCGAAGAAACATATAAATGAATCGCCAGCTAAAATAAAATTAGAAAAGTCTACAGCACCCGGTGTTCCCAGGCGGTCTCCCATCCAAGTACTATCCGGGCCCTACGTTGCTTAACTTCGGTGATCGGACGAGAACCGGTGCTTTCAACGTGGTATGGCCGTAGACGATAACAAATGCAACCCTAGTCTAGATATACAACCTCATTGACGTTCACAGGATGGAGGCCCCTATGCTCCAGAAATGTTGAATCGCTACGCAAAACCTCTTTTACAGATAACGGTCGCAGATGAGGAACGACATAGACTACCTATACTGCAAAAAGCGAGAGTTAGAACGCGTGCGTGAGAAGATGTTTCGTGTCTCTATGACGCGTAATAGCTTCTGAAAGATCGCGAATGGAGTCGCATGAATCGGCTCTGACCCTTGGATCCCTGAATGTAGACCCGGAATAATTTAATCTCGTAGCTCAAAAGCCCGGATTTAATCGCCACGCGTTCGGACCGATTCGACGTTCTAGCACGCTTTTTGCGTGCCTATTCGACCCTGGAGTTAATCTAAGCGCTTTCTGCACATAGGCAACGCCGTCCGAACTCCAAATTGCGCGTGCTTCAGTAAGTTTTTGGTAGAAATAGTTTGGGGCCCCGGGCTCACTCTTTTTCTCCGCGCAACGGACTCAGGCAAAGACGAAAGCGATTATCAGCAACATTGTGAATGTCTAGAGAAGCTCGTCTCCCTCGCCTCCACCTGCGTTCTTGAAGTAAAAACGAGTTCAATCTTGGAACTCTCGATATATTTTCTCCTTTCCTTTCTCCACGAACGCGTGACGCTGTCGGCCCCCGACGCTGTCACGAGTATCAGTTACAGTATTTCTACATATCTCCAATTCATGAAGTCTCTCTAACCTCGAATGTTCGATCATCCAAGCCACGATAAGCCATCTCTATCTGTGTCTCCATGCACCAAGTTCTATTTTTTCTGCTGGAGTGCCGCGCTTTTTGTAATGAAACACAATGAAGAATACTTAGACGCATTGTACGTGCCACCACAGCAATCTTAATTTGGTTTGGGCGTCTAATTCAACACATAGAAAGAGACTTGTACCTAAAGCTGCACAACGAGATTGCCAGATAAAGAGTCAACTGTTGATTGGTTACTCTTCTTGCACTTGCCAGTTAGATTCTTGTGTGGAGGATACAAAACCTGAAGCAATTAAGTTGCGCACATCAATAGCTGTTTTTTTCATTTCAATGTTTTGCCCTCATGCAGAGAAAAGGTTTGTTGACACCGCGCGCCGTGCACAATCAAATGAACGTAGAAGATTGTGTCAGGACAGAGTCGAGTTCGGGGAGTAGTTGAGTGAACGGGCACTTTTTGCACGTGAGCTAGACACCTGAATCAATTGATTTCTTGCTCTATATCTGTGAGAGAGTTTGAAAATTATTTAGCAGCCTACCAGTTCAGCAAAGATCCCTCAAAGTCTCATAGTAGTTAATTAATTAATAGCCGTACTGTATAGAGTGGCGTAGATCTAGTTTAGACATACACTGGGCGACTTGTGCACCAGTTTTGGAGTGTACACTGAACTGGATATTGCGTCATTGTTCAGGGCTTTAGGCCGCCCTCATTTACATCATGCACTGCATGCCTCCTCTCTAACAGTCAGATGAGTGGTGCATAGTGAGTGTCATACAGTACAGCAAGAAAGACTTCGTTTTTTTCAACATATGCGCTGTACACATGATCAAATGATTGATTATCTAAAAGTTAGTCAAACAGTTCTACCAGGAATCCTAGCCTCGGACCCAGGCCTCCCCCACGAACTTCGTTAGCTCTCCCAGCTAACGAAGTTCGTGGGGGAGGCCTGGGTCCGAGGCTACAGGAATCCATTGATTGATTCCTAACAATTCCCGGATTTAGATCACACTGTTTGGCCAAAGCAACCTTGATCTTATTTAGAGATGACTTATCAACGTGAAAATGTGACAGAAGTTTCACAATGTCGTTAGGAAGACGACTGAAGACATATCGAATCCGTTTCTCAAGTATCCAGCTTTTGCTTGATCCTTCCAACTCTTTGAACGTTTCGTCATTCAGAAGAGAACGAAAACAAGAGTTTCTCCCCACGCAATCCACAGCAGATGCTCTTAGACGAGGCAGCTTATAGAAATCCGCCAAAGCAACTGTGTTCAGGTCGAATTTGCCAAAGCTAAGCAAAGCTTTCTCACATACTCTCTTTATTCCTAACATAAGAAATATATAAACTGTCAATTGATTAGAAACAGTTTACCCTTGCACTTGCCAGTTATATCCGCGTGCGGAGGATACAAAACCAGGAGCAAGTCGCAGCTGCTTTGTCTTTTAGTGTTGCTGTTTTCGTTCTTGCTTCGACGAATTCTGTCTCGGAGAAGAGAGCTCGGAAGAAAGGTGACGCCAGGCTGAGCACTGTTGGTGAACGTGAAAGACCCTGTTCTCCACTATCAGCGTAGCGTCGCTGTTCTGCCACGGTTCATTAGAGTTGGGAAAGGAGAGGCAGCTTCGAGATCATCCATCGTTCCCGGATTATCGGCTCCCTCACAGAGATTAGGCTATTCTGCGACGTTCTAATCGTCAGCATGCTAGCCAACGATTTACTGCTCGCTGGTGAAAGCTTTCGTTCGAAGTAAGCCTTTGGGAAAGCGATACAATCGAAGTTATCATTCGGACCGGAACCCGGAACAGCTAGGGAAGCAGGTTCAGAGGTCAAAGTTTTATTTTCCCACATATCCGGTAGACTTGTCGGTCAAGAGCGCCGATTACCGTAGGTAAGGGTTGACCTCTGAACCCTTATCCGGTCAATATTGCTGGAAGGTTCATTCCACAATTAAAGGACGTACCTGCGTGCATAAGTAGAGAAAGCTTCATTGGATCCAGGCTCATTTTGGCGTTTACGTTACTGTCGCACTGTTTGCTCCCACGGCCGGGAGACGAATTCAACATGAGCGAAGCGGAATCGTGAGAGACCTGCTCAATCCTAGTCTTCAACTAGAGACTACAGGCTTTCTGTTTTCATGCAGGATTCTCTCGTTGCATGCTCACCTTGAACGTCACTACAGTAGAGCGAACTCCTTGGTGGACGACGAAGTCGACGGCAAAGACGAAGGTATGTTTGATGCCTCTCCGTCTCGCAAACGAGCATTTCTAAGGGTCACTTACATTCGTTCTCTCTTTTCTCTCTCTCTCTCTCTCTCTCTCTCTCTCTCTCTCTCTCTCTCTCTCGGATCGTGAGGCTCAGGCCCACGTCCGCTAACTCACCCGCGTTAGTCTAGCTATCTTTACTACTGTTGACATTTGTCCTAGCCTATGGCCTGTCTTGTGCATTGTCTATTTAAATAAATCTCTCTCTCTCTCTCTCTCTCTCTCTCTCTCTCTCTCTCTCTCTCTCTCTCTCTCTCTCTCTCTCTCTCTCTCTCTCTCTCTCTCTCTCTCTCTCTACCTCGTCTCGGATCGTGAGGCTCAGGCCCACGTCCGCTAACTCACCCGCGTTAGTCTAGCTATCTTTACTACTGTTGACATTTGTCCTAGCCTATGGCCTGTCTTGTGCATTGTCTATTTAAATAAATCTCTCTCTCTCTCTCTCTCTCTCTCTCTCTCTCTCTCTCTCTCTCTCTCTCTCTCTCTGGGTGTCTTCTGCATGGTACATATCAGTAAGTGACCCTTGATTTATCTATGCTCACAGTCTTCTTTTCTCACTCCGCCACGTCTGCATCTATGATCGTGGACTGTTGTTTTTCATTTCCGTTTCCTTCTTTTTTCTTTTTATTAGAATTGGATGTGCTCCTAGCAAAGGAGGGCCTTGCGGAAAACCGAAACGAGCACGATGAGACTATTCTTCACTACGCAACCTCTTCGCTCTTGTCAACGCCACCAGCAGTGCTATATAAACTCGTAAAAGAGTCGACTAACGAAACCGTCATCGCTCGAGACGTAAAGGGTTTTACAGCTCTCGATAGGCTGGTATATAATGAAAGCAAGAAATGTAGAGAGAACATTGTCACGTGCCTTTCTCATGCAGATGCTAAGTGACGAGCCGCTTGCGGGTGAAATTCTCGACATATTCCATCAAAAACAGGCGAATTTTCTTGAAAGCTGGAAGGATTTGCCTTCTCCCATTGTCCGTCTCGTAAAACGAAAGGACGGACACAAACACGTGGAAAAAGTGCTACACTTCTACGATACTGCCAAGCCATTGCTGCAAAACGTGTGGCCATCTCTGCTTCAAGCGGCACTACACGGTGGAACAGCTCGCACACTTCAGGTGAAAACCTCGTTAGTCATTATACTGTATCTCCAATAATGACGAACATTGATGTGCATTAGATTTTGCTTGACTACGAAACCGAGCAAAAGTTGCAGTCATTCGGCTTATCTCTATTGCATGCCGCTTTGACGTGTGACGTCGACTTGGAAGACAAAATCCGCATTCTTCTCAAGCGATGCAAACGGCAGGAAGACTTTTTCGACGAACTCGACGCCGACGGACGAAACTGTCTTCACGCTCTGGCCGAGTGCAGGCCGCCAGAGATTCGGAAAGCGATCGATGCCCTGCTTAGCTGGGGCCAGGGCCTTGAACGAGAAGACGTTACGAGGCAACTGACGGTTCAAGACCAGCTAGGAGATACGCCGCTTCACAAAGCCGTTAAGAATTACGCGCAGCGCAACAGCGAGAACGACTACTACGTCGAAGCGTTGAGAACGCTGACGGGATTTCTTCCTGACTTCACAGTTCGAAATAAGCGCGGGCTTACTGCTTTGCAGTGTTTGGTAGGGGCAACTTTGCGAACAATTTGGGTTAGCCTAATTGGGATATTTAGCTGCAAATGTGCAAGTTCACTCCTTCCGACGATGTTATGGAAATGTTCTTGAGTGGGTTTCTTATCGAAGAAGATCCTGAAGCGGTTGTCAATCCTCATGAGCATTATCCTCTGGCTGATTTAGTCAAACGGTCAGACGGTCCGCGTCTCTTTCTCGCAATTTCTGAGAAAGCAAGCGATAAAAGTAAACTTGACAAGCACTACAAGTACATGTTTGAAAGTGCGGTGCGAAGTGGCACTTGCGACATGATGGAGGTAAAGTATAGATATGCGATAACGAGACGTTCGCGTAAATTTTCCTATACTACTGTAGTGTCTTCTGAGGCACGGTTTCGCGGCAGATGACTACGAACTGCTTGCTGTTCAAGCAGCTTCGTCATTGATTGACCCCGACCTGAAATTGCTTTGTCTGTCCAGTCGTATGGACAAAGTGCATCGCGAAAAAATGCACGAATGGCAGCTCCTCCATATAATTTCTGGAAGACAAAAGCCGTCAGTGAATGCCCTAAAAGTTGCGATAGAACAGTACAATTGCAAGGCTGAAGCAACTGACGCTGAAGGGTACACGGCACTTCATTTAGTAGCCGCAAATTCGGATGAATGTAGTCTCGAGTGTCTCAAGTATCTCTTGAATCAGCTAGACGGCGACATAGCATCTCTGACGAAGCCTCATACTCCATTGGGGAGCCTACTGAATGCTTTGTTTGAAGGAAAAGACGAGTCGCCGCTTCCGTCAGAAGCTACAAACAAAGTGATTATGCTGCTCGAAAACGGTATCGATTTTCAAAGTCTCGAAAGCGATCTTGCCTGGCTCTGTGACGAGTCAAATTCTGCTCGAAATACTCCAAAACCCACACTGATGGCCAAGTTGTTTCTAGACCCTGACGTAATAACGGCAGTTAAAAATCCAATTCGTTTTCTCGTCACCATAGGTAAATGCTGCAAGGACAATCTAAGACGAATTAAGCAGAAAACAGCGCAGGAAAATCGTCGTGGTTTGGTATCGCAAAAATTGCAATGGGAAAATCTAAACAAGTCGTTGGAATCGGAAGCAATTGCGCTGGTGACAGAGTTTGGAAAAAACGAGCACGCGTTCAAAGACGTCATGACCGAAAAAGAACTTATTTTAGCGCAAAAGATTTCCTGGAATGAAGTAAGCGTAGGACTAGCAAACCGAAATTACAATCTAATAATTCTGCATTGTTAAACTTTAGTTCATGTCTCAAAAATGCGTTGGAAAATGTCTGCAAGAAATCTTTAAAGGACACACCACCGCCAAGGAAGACGACGACATAGAGAGCTCCGTCTACAAAAAGTGGCATTGGAGAGAAACGCTAGAGAGATCTCGTCACACACGATCGGAGCTCGTGTATTTGTGTCTTCTTCTCCTTGGCTTCTTAGTTCAGACAGTCCTATTGCCCATCTTACTACCGTGCTATTTGCTTTACCAAAAATGCTCTCCGAAACGAAGATACGGACACTGGCGCCACTGCCTGCCTTTTCCGCCTGGCGAAATTCCCTTTGTGACGTGGTACGCCAATGCCGTCGGTTATCTAATTTTCGTTGGAATCCTCATCGCTCGTTCATCGACGGTAGAAAAGGAGAGCTCCATGACGATCCTGGATTGGATAGTGATTGTGTACGTCGTTGCACTAGCATGCCAAGAACTTCGACAGGTCATCATCGAACGGACACAATACGTCAAGAGTCCTTCGAACTGGTTCGATTTAATTACGCTACTGACACTGGTAGTCGGCTACGCCGTCCGACATGAAGGATTTGCGAGGGGAAAGCTATCTGACGTTCAAGCTTCAGAGTTTATTCTCGGTTTCGCTACGATGTTCGCCTGTCTTCGATTACTGGCGTACGTTCAGTTGCATCAACGGATTGGACCTATACTAATATCACTGGGGAGTATAACAAGAGATGTCATCTATTTTTTAGTTATACTCGGCGTATTTCTATTGGCGTTTTCGGCTTGCATTACAGGAATTTTCAAGGGATCGCTATACAGCGAGACGTTGGAGCCAGCACCCAGTGCCGTTCACGGGTAGGTCTTTTAAAAGTAGTGTTACTTATTCAAATTTGAATTCGAACTCTTTTCTACAGATTATGGTCATCCATTGTAACTCTTTTCTGGTCCCTTTTCGGAATGATTTCGTACTCTGATCTGTCTCGAGATACCGACGATAGACGTCTTCTGACTCTTGAAATGACAGTGGGCCTAGTTGTCTTCGGCGTTTGGCTTCTGGTATCGATCATAGTGCTTCTGAACATGCTGATTGCTCTTGTTAATTCGGCTCTCGACGAAGTTCAGAAGGTGATCGTGAACGATAAACAGCTAAAACACTATCTATATCAGGATCTTTGCCTTTTAGAACCGTGCTGATTTAGTGTGGCACAAGTCGTACTTGTCAGCTATCCAGGAAATGCGAGAATACTATCCTTTCCCGTTTCCAATGAACATTTATCAATTTTTGGCTGACTTGGTTTATTGCATAAAGCATCCGTGTCGCGTTTGCGTAAGGTTACGACAGATAAGTCCGAGCCTGTTTTATTTACCGATTATTTTAGAAGAACCAGAAATCTGTTCTCAAAGAAGGATATCAAGTCACTTTTTCTGTTGGTAATACTGAAAAGTCTCTAAGCCAGCTCGTTGTTATGAAAGAAGCCTACCTGAAAAGAGCGTCGAGGGTGGATACCTTAGATAATTCAAGAGAATTGGAACAGAAGGTAGAACAGTTGCAAATAGCTCTGAGTAAATTGGAGACAAATCTCGCTCGCCGCTTCAAGCCAATTTTTGATGAGACGTGCTCACTTGCCAGAAAACATGCTGAAAAACTTTACAAGAAACCAACCAAAGCCAGGCATAATTTTACAGACTCATCTTCTTCGTCAAGAGGGAATTTTGGCGCATTGAAATCTTCTCCGTTTTCGGCTGATCAACCTGTCTCCGATTTACCTGACCGGACTACGACCGGTTCTATTTCTGCAGTTGCTTGTCCAAATAATAAGTATCCGGATTGTCGTTCTTACGTTTTACTGAACACTTTAGCCGATGACAGCAAAACAGAGTGTTTCAGAGACATCGATTCACCTGTAACTCGAGAAATGATATTTAACTTTGAGGTGGAAATTATAGACTGGGGCCGCCAGGGATACATTCTTATTGGCTTGACTCCAAAAGACTATCCGCAGGATGCGGCGCCTGGATGGTTCAAAGGTTCAATTGGTTACCACGCTGACGACGGCCGTTTCTTCGTCGAAAATGGAAGAGGTATTCAAGTCAGCAGTCCTTGTGAGGAGGGAGACGTTATAGGCTGTCGCGCACACGAAGGCAGGGTATCGTTTTATCGTCTGCGAGAAGGCCATGTGGAAAACATTTGTGAGACCCGGGACGGTGAATTCAAATTCACGTCGGTATTGTACCCCTCGGTCGCTCTCCACAGCGGGAGAGAGAAAATCCGGCTAACGCTAGATATTCCAACGCAATCTCCTGACGTGTCAGATTCTTCGCGTGACTTACAGTGCGCACGAATAGAATTCCAAGGCGACGACAAAGTTTACAAACTTTGCTACAAACCCAACAAGCATAATGAAGTTGGAATTTGCCGAGGTGTCAATCCCGTGAATAACGACTCTTACTTTGAAGTTGATTTATTAAAGAGGGGTGAACGCGGATGCATAACCATTGGACTAACGACCAAAGAGTATCCGTTCAACAAACAACCGGGTTGGAGTAACGGTTCACTTGGATTTCGAGTGTTCGACGGGAAATTGCTTCAAGGAAAAGAACGCGGTTCGACGGTGTGTGGTGGCTGCAAAGAAGGCGACAGAATTGGCTGTCGAATTACAAGCAGGTGCTTTCGTTCTGGCCGCTGGGGAAAGAAGACTTTTAACGTAGCGTTCGTTCGTCGTCGGTGTCGTCAAACGAAAGAACTCTTTTCTGCTACCTTTGAGTCCGAATCTCCTAGTGTGGAATTATATCCGACCGTTGGTATGCACAGTAAAGGAGAGGAAGCGCGAATTTATTTGCCAGGGCATGCATTCCCTATGGGAAATAATACTGAACTGAGACGTCACGAAAACGCCGAAGGCTCAAGCGATCAAAAGCTCAGAGTGCACGATAACTCCATTTGTTACGTTGACGATGGATCTGACGGTGTTGAAACGTGGCAGCCCGATTGGACTGGACTGTCGGACAGAAATACCGTGACGTTCGTGACTAAAATCATCAATTTGGGCGAAACGAGTGACATTTCGATAGGATTTGGCCCAAGGGATTGCGGAGACGTTTATCATCCGGGCTGGACAAAGGATTCGATAGCTTTTCATGCACGAGACGGTCTTCTTTACCATGGCAGCAGCTGCGGTAGACGACGACTAGGAGCGCCGGCTAAAGCAAAGGATGTCATAGAAGCAAAACTGAGCCGAACCCACAAAGGCAACTCTCTGACAATTTTCAAAAACAAGACCAACTTGACACCAGAACCACTGATAGTTTCAGACGTCACGCCACTCTATCCTATAATCGGAATGCGCAGCAAAGGAGCGGTAGCACTTTTTACTATGAAGGATAGTAGCGGAAACGAAGAAGGAAAGTCTGAGGAAGCGCTGTTTATGAGCACTTCTTGCAACATAGAATTGCACAAATTCGTGGCTATTTCGTCGGGAGATGGTCACGAGAAGGGATCCTGTCAAGCCAAGGAATCCAAGCGTTTATATGAAATAGAAATTCTTTCAATGGGGAACGAAGGGAGTATTTACATTGGCGTAGCAGAGAAAGGATTTTCCAGCAGCCAACTGCCAGGCTTTGTTCCCGGTTCCGTTGGTTATTGCTGCAAAACGGGAGAACTTTTTCAAGGCAATGGAAGAGGAGGCAAACGTGGTCAAGAAGCTTTGCAGGGCACAATAATTACGGTCGAAATTTTACAGGATGATGCTAGTGAGACGGTCATTTTCAAACGAAATTACATTCACATGCCGGAGCTTGACACGAAGCTGAGGAAAACATCAAATACTAGCGATTGGCGTCTAACTGTTGGAATGATTAGCAACGGAGAAGCTGTTAGGCTAATTATTTAATGGACAGAATAAACATTAGAAGGTAGACAAGAGGAGACTTAGATACTAGCTGGTATTACACTTTTAGGGGTCGTTTACGCATAAAGTAAAAAGATACATGATATAAAAGCAGGGATTATTTTAAATCAGAGAGGATGCATCCGGGATCCCTTCGTCTAGCTGGGGGCAATCTCCCTGCCCATGGCCCAAGAGCCAAGGATATCTAAGCCATCCTTTGTCTTGAGGCATCGCAGACAAGCGCAATTTTGTCTTTATACAAGGCAGGTAGGTATAGGCGTCGGCGTGCCTCGATCCGACCCGTTATCGCACTCCAAACGGGCAACTCTCTAGCTGAATTAAGCTGCGCGACTGGAACACAAGTACAAGTGGACTCCGACGTTCGATCAGATCTGTAACGACACTTCCCGGTTTCTCTACTCGCAAGATCGTCACAAGAAAATGCATCCTTTAGGTATATAGTTCTATACGCTGCAATACGTGTAACCAATCAGCCTTAATTCTTCGATAGGGAGTCCATCATACAGTACTGACTTGGCTGAACGAAAGAAACGAATTACTACAGTACTAGTGGATGGATGAGCCGATGAACGATGGATGAGCCGATGAACGCTGGGGTTCCCTGAGGCTGTGCGCCTAGTTCACCAAGCTGAACGATATGATCGTGAACGACGACGACGTTGGATAGCCAACGTGGAATCTATGCCGTGAGCTTATGCCTCTCCAACGGTGTTCAATCGACACTCGTTGAACTCGTCTGTGCGCAGGCCATCGCAGCACATGATGCCATGCCATTCGATCTTCCGCTGCGGAAGGCACAGCAATCCTCCGTCACTCTCAACCGACGCCGTAGTAGTCGCACAATAGTCGCACAATATCCTAGTGACTCCTATCTGCGGCAACCTGTCGTCGTTCCGAGCTTTGCTGTTTGACGGGCTATGAACTTCGCCAATGCGGAGGCGTAGTCTGCAGGTAACTAAAAGGTATGATATGCTTTGACATCGTTCAGATGCCACGCACAATTCGTTGCAGAAGGTCTATTTGCCATTGTCGGCCTTCATCAGCAGCTAGTCGACAAGTCTAACGTTAGGATTGCACTGCACAAGCTACTAGCAATGACACTCTATTCCTGGGTCTAATAGGATTGTCCGAAACTGCATGGGCACCTACTGCCATTCTATTCTTTCATCTAACGGGACCCTTTCCGCGCGAAGATGACATTCATACCAGAGATGGGAAATCACCAGCAGGCGTTGGTACAATCGTTCAGACTAAACGCAGCACAGCGCGAAACGTCCAGCTCTCTCCTCAATTCAGCTACGAAAGCAATCAGCGATAGCGACGTTTGGTCCGTCCCCGTGCCGTCGTTTTAAGTAGAACCACGCTATGCAACCTGCTGCACATCATTGTCAGCCTTTTCAGCAGCAGGAGGTTTAGGATGCGCTTCCAAGGCGCTATCACCATCGTTCGGCTGCACTGCCACTCCCGCGTGCGCCGTGGCTACTTGAGACAACTCGGTGTACGTTGGCGGCGTGTGCAATTGTCGTGCTGCGTCGACGTCACGGACGGTTGTAGAGAAAGGGTGGTGGGCTCTCAGGGCGTGTAGTCGGACAGTCGCTCTCATCCGAAAAGTCTCGACAGTCGTCGTACATCCGTTGCAGCGATCTACCTACGCTTTTCACTTAATTAATGAAGTGGCGGTTGTCTGTTTTATTTCTATACAAAGCACTCATTAGGTGCAAGAAGAAGCAGGCTGACGCCGCGCAGGAGCAAAAACGAATGTTCTCTGCATCCACAATTGCTCGCAAGAGCCTATGAAATGAATTCTTATGCAAAGACACTGTAAAAGACGTTCTCAAGTTGATGCGCAATCGAATTCGCCTATACTATACAGGAGGAAAAACCCGACCGCCTTAGCATCTGTTCAAATTTTTATACGACGCAGCTGTTTCTCTTTGATTCCAACGTCTGCGGATATGTGCCGTCTCGTCTCAAACGTAGACTGCGCGATGAACGAAAACTGGCTCCTCCGAGTACCAATGCTAGAAGGGCCGGCCCTTCTAGCATTGGTACTCGGAGGAACCAGGAGGAATTAGGATAAGTATAATCTCTGTCGCACCGACGTAGCAACGGAGGCTTCCAATGACCGTACTGTACCGCCAACGATCGAGAGCGCTAGGTAGTGCGTTACCATGACGACGACGACGTAAATGAAACCGACTGTCCGTGAAAAGTACGAAGTATTGACTTTTGCTCAAAGCCGGGTGTAGAACGAGACGCGTAATTGATATTGCCTACAGAGAATAAATTCACGAGCTCCTGCTTAATTTGGGATCCTCCGTTCAAAGCCACCAGCTCTTCCAAGAGGCTGTGAATCGCGTTCTCAGTAAATTTTCAGAACTCGTGAATCCGTTCAGGCCGAGCAATTGGATGGACAAATTGGAATAACGAGCGTTGTCATGACGACCATATATTGACTTGAAAATGCGGCCGTTTTTGCTGATGACGCCAACGTCTGATGACGCCAACGTCTTCGTTATCGCAAAATATTGCCATGATAGTTAGTATAATAGACGGCAAAATGACGTCACTACATCGACGTCATCGTCGTCGTTATTGTCCTGAGAAATGAATAGTATGAGAGCTTGGTTTTGGCGTCTAATTCAACACATAGAAAGAGACTTGTAGCTAAAGCTGCACAACGAGATTGCCAGATAAACAGTCAACTGTTGATTGGTTACTCTTCTTGCCAGTTAGATTCTTGTGTGGAGGATAGAAAACCTGAAGCACATCAATAGCTGTTTTTTTTTCATTTCAATGTTTTGCCCTCATGCAGAGAAAAAGGTTTGTTGACACCGCGCGCCGTGCACAATCAAATGAACGTAGAAGATTGTGTCAGGACAGAGTCGAGTTCGGTGAGTAGTTGGAGTGAACGGGCACTTTTTGCACGTGAGCTAGACACCTGAATCAATTGATTTCTTGCTCTATATCTGTGAGAGAGTTTGAAAATTATTTAGCAGCCTAACAGTTCAGCAAAGATCCCTCAAAGTCTCATAGTAGTTAATTAATAGCCGTACTGTATAGAGTGGCGTAGACTAGTTTAGACATGCACTGGTGACTTGTGCACCAGTTTTGGAGTGTACACTGAACTGGATATTGCGTCATTGTTCAGGGCTTTAGGCCGCCCTCATTTACATCATGCACTGCATGCCTCCTCTCTAACAGTCAGATGAGTGGTGCAGAGTGAGTGTCATACAGTACAGCAACAAAGACTTCGTTTTTTTCGCTGTACACATGATCAAATGATTGATTATCTAAAAGTTAGTCAAACAGTTCTACCAGGAATCCATCGATTGATTGATTCCTAACAATTCATCACACTGTTTGGCCAAAGCATCCTTGATCTTATTTAGAGATGACTTATCAACGTGAAAATGTGACAGAAGTTTCACAATGTCATTAGGAAGATGACTGAAGACATATCGAATCCGTTTCTCAAGTATCCGGATAGCTTTTGCTTAGCTTATAGAAATCCGCCAAAACAACTGTGTTCAGGCAGAATTTGCCAAACCTAAGCAAAGCTTTCTCACAACTCTCTTTATTCCTAACACAAGAAACTCTTCGGCAAGAGGCAAGATCCTGTTGACCATGTCTTCTGCAATATATATATATATATAAACTGTCAATAATTATTGATTAGATATTTTACCGTTGCAACTTGCCAGTTATATCCGCACGCGGATAATACAAAACCTGGCAGCTGCTTTGTCTTTTAGTGTTGCTGTTTTCATTCTTGCTTCGACGAATTCTGTCTCGGAGAGAGAGCTCCGAAGAGAGGTGATGCCAGGCTGAGCACTGTTTGGTGAACGTGTTCTCCTCTATCAGCGTAGCGTCGCCGTTCTGCCACGGTTCATTGAAGTTGGGAAAGGAGGCACAGGTCGAGGTCATCCAACGTTCCCGGATTATCGGCTCCCTCACAGAAATTAGGCTATTCTGCGACGTTCTAATCGTCAGCATGCTAGCCAACGATTTACTGCTTACTGGTGAAAGCTTTCGTTCGAAGTAAGCCTTTGAGAAAGCGATGCAAAGGAAAAGTCTCGCAGTTCCCTTCGAAAACGTTCACAAAGGGGCACGATCACTTACTAGAGGTACGTATGCATCTCGATCATTTCTGTAGATACACAAACGAATTTTTTAGCTTGAAATACGATGATTGGTTCTTGAACTCTTTTTCTGGGCCAATTGTTTGCGGTGGATACCGCCGGAACCCGGAACAGGGAAGCAGGTTCAGAGGTCAACGTTTTACTTTCTCACATATCCGGTGGACTTGCAAGAGCGCCGATTGCCGATTACCGTAGGTAAGGGTTGACCTCTGAACCCTTTTCCGGTCAATATTGCTGGCAGCTTCATTCCACAAAGGACGTACCCGCGTGCATAAGTAGAGAAAGCTTCATTGGATCCAGGCTCATTTGAATTTTTTAGCTTGAATTACGATGATATGTTCTTGAACTCTTTTTCTGGGCCAATTGTTGGCGGTGGATACCGAAACCCGGAACAGGGAAGCAGGTTCAGAGGTAAGTTTTATTTTCCCACATATCCGGTAGACTTGCAAGAGCGCCGATTGCCGATTACCGTAGGTAAGGGTTGACCTCTGAACCCGGTCAATATTGCTGGAAGCTTCATTCCACAAAGGACGTACCTGCGTACATATAAGTAGAGAAAGCTTCATTGGATCCAGGCTCATATTGGCGTTTACGTTACTGTCACACTGTTTGCTCCCACGGCCGGGAGACGAATTCAACATGAGCAAAGCGGAATCGTGAGAGACCTGCTCAATCCTAGTCTTCAACTAGAGAGTATTGACTACAAGCTTTCTGTTTTCATGCAGGACTCTCTCGTTGTATGCTCACCTTGAACTTCACTACGGTAGAGCGAACTCCTTGGCGGACGACGAAGTCGACGGCAAAGACGAAGGTATGTTTGATGCCTCTCGCAAACGAGCATTTCTAAGGGTCACTTACATTCGTTCTCTCTTTTCTCTCTCTCTCTCTCTCTCTCTGGGTATCTTCTGCATGGTACATATCAGTAAAAGACCCTTGATTTATCTATGCTCACAGTCTTCTTTTCTCACTCCGCCACGTCTGCATGTAAATTGTTGTGGATATCCAATCTTTTATTGTGGACTGTTGTTTTTCATTTCCGTTTCCTTCTTTTTTCTTCTTATTAGAATTGGATGTGCTCCTAGCAAAGGAGGGCATCACGGAAACCCGAAACGAGCACGATGAAACTATTCTTCACTACGCAACCTCTTCGCTATTCTCTACGCCACTAGCAGTGTTATATAAACTCGTAAAAGAGTCTACTACTGAAACAGTCAACGCTCGCGATCAAAAAGGCTTTACGGTTCTCGATAGGCTGGTATAATGAAAACAAGAAATGTAGAGATACCATATATAATCTCTTTTGTTTCTCAGATGATAGATGATGAGCCGCTTACGGCTGAAATTCTCGACATATTTCATCAGAAGCAAGCGAATTTCCTAGAAAGTTGGGAAGATATGCCTTCTCCTATCATCCGTCTGGTCAAGCGAAAAGACGGACACGAACATGTGGAACAAGTGCTTCACTTTTACGATACTGCCAAGCCATTACTGCAATACATGTGGCCATCTCTGCTTCGAGAGACACTACACGGCGGAACAGCTCGTACACTTCAGGTGAAAACCTCGTTCGGCGTTTTATCTGTATAACAGTCGTACGACATTGATGTGCATTAGATTTTGCTTGACTACGAAACCGAGCAAAAGGTGCAGCCATTCGGCTTATCTCTATTGCATGCCGCTTTGACCAGTGACGTCGACTTGGAAGACAAAATCGGCATTCTTCTCAAGCGACGCAAACGGCAGGGAGACTTCCTCAACGAACTCGACGCCGACGGACGAAACTGTCTTCACGCTCTGGCCGACTGCACGCCGCCAGACATTCGAAAAGCGATCGAGGCTCTTCTCAAAAAAGGCAAGAGTCTTCAGCAAGAAGACGTCGCGAAGCAAAACGCCGTGAAAGACAAGCAAGGTGACACGCCGCTTCACAAAGCCGTCAAAAACTATGCAAAGCGCAACGCCGAGAACGACTACTACGTCGAAGCGTTGAGAACCCTGACGGCCCCGGATTATTCTCCTGATTTTACCGTTCGAAATAAGCACAGACTTACTGCTTTGCAGTGTTTGGTAAGAGTTCCTTCGCTTTGAGTACTTGTCCTGAACTGTGAGATTTAGCTGCAAATGTGCAACTTCACTCCTTCTGATGATGTTATACTAATGTTCCTCAGTGGGTTTCTTATCGAGGAAGATCCTGAATTTGTTGTCAATCCCCATGAGTGTTGTCCTCTGGCTGATTTAGCCAAAAGGTCAGACGGTTCTTCTCTCTTTCCCGTTATCTTGAAAGAGGCAAGTGATAAAGTAATTGACAAAGTTCAACTTGAAAATCACTACAAGTACATGTTTGAAGCTGCTGTTCAAGATGGCACTTGCGACATGATGGAGGTATAGTAGAAAAAAACTCTTCTGAATGAAGCGTCTGTAGTAAACGGCGTAAATTGTGTACAGTGTCTTTTGAAGCACGGTTACAAAGCAGAACCAAGTGGCTTGGAACTACTTGCTGTTCAAGCAGCTTTGTCATTGATTGACCCCGACCTGAAGTTGTCCTGTCTGTTCGATCTCGTGGACAAAACACACCGCGAAACAATGCACGAATGGCAGCTCCTCCACATAATTTCTGGTAGAAAAAGTCCGTCAGTGAAAGCTCTAAAAGTCGCCATTGATCAGTACAAATGCGAGGTTGAAACGAAAGACGCAGAGAAGTACACGGCACTTCATTTGGCAGCTGCAAATCCGCATGAAGGCAGCCTGGAGTGTCTCAAGTATCTTTTGAATGAGCTAGACGGCGACTTAGCGTCACTAAAGGAACCTAATACCCCATTGGGAAGCCTATTGAATGCCTTGTTCGAAGGTGAAGACGAGTCACCTCTTCCGTTAGAAGCGACCAGAAAAATAATTTTGCTGCTCGAAAACGGCATCGACTTTGAGAGTCTCAAAAGCGATCTAGAATGGCTTTCTGAAGAGTCGAGTTCTGCTCGAAATACTCCGAAACCCACCCTAATGGCAAAGCTGTTTCTAGACCCTTACGTTATTACGGCGGCGAAAAATCCGATTCGCTTCCTTGTTACCATAGGTAAATTCTGCAAAGACAATCTTAAACGAATTAAGAAGGAGACTGCGACGGAAAACCGTCGCGGTTTGGTATCGCAAAAATTGCAATGGGAAAATCTAAACAAGTCGTTGGAATCGGAAGCAATTTCGCTGGTGACAGAGTTTGGAAAGAAAGAGCACGAGTTCAAAGACGTCATGACCGAAAAAGAACTTATTTTAGCGCAAAAGATTTCCTGGAATGAAGTAAGCGTAGGACTAGCAAACCGAAATTACAATCTAATAATTCTGCATTGTTAAACTTTAGTTCATGTCTCAAAAATGCGTTGGAAAATGTCTGCAAGAAATCTTTAAAGGACACACCACCGCCAAGGAAGACGACGACATAGAGAGCTTCGTCTACAAAAAGTGGCATTGGAGAGAAACGCTAGAGAGATCTCGTCACACACGATCGGAGCTCGTGTATTTGTGTCTTCTTCTCTTTGGCTTCTTAGTTCAGACAGTCCTATTGCCCATCTTACTACCGTGCTATTTGCTTTACCAAAAATGCTCTCCAAAACGAAGGTACGGACACTGGCGCCACTGCCTGCCTTTTCCGCCTGGCGAAATTCCCTTTGTGACGTGGTACGCCAATTCCGTCGGTTATCTAATTTTCGTTGGAATCCTCATCGCTCGTTCATCGACGGTAGAAAAGGAGACCTCTATGACGATCCTGGATTGGATAGTGATTGTGTACGTCGTTGCACTAGCATGCCAAGAACTTCGACAGGTCGTCATCGAACGGACACAATACGTCAAGAGTCCTTCGAACTGGTTCGATTTAATTACGCTACTGACACTGGTAGTCGGCTATGCCGTCCGATATAAAGGATTTGCGAGGGGAAAGCTCTCTGACATTCAAGCTTCAGAGTTTATTCTCGGTTTCGCTACGATGTTCGCCTGTCTTCGATTACTGGCGTACGTTCAGTTGCATCAAAGGATTGGACCTATACTAATATCACTGGGGAGTATAACAAGAGATGTCATCTATTTTTTAGTTATACTCGGCGTATTTCTATTGGCGTTTTCGGCTTGCATTACAGGAATTTTCAAGGGATCGCTATACAGCGAGACGTTGGAGCCAGCACCCAGTGCCGTTCACGGGTAGGTCTTTTAAAAGTAGTGTTACTTATTCAAATTTGAATTCGAATTCTTTTCTACAGATTATGGTCATCCATTGTAACTCTTTTCTGGTCCCTTTTCGGAATGATTTCGTACTCTGATCTGTCTCGAGATACCGACGATAGACGTCTTCTGACTCTTGAAATGACAGTGGGCCTAGTTGTCTTCGGCGTTTGGCTTCTGGTATCGATTATAGTTCTTCTGAACATGCTGATTGCTCTTGTTAATTCGGCTCTTGACGAAGTTCAGAAGGTGATCGTCAATTAACGATAAACTGCTAAAACACTATCTATATCAGGATCTTTGCCGTTTAGAACCGTGCTGATTTAGTGTGGCACAAGTCGTACTTGTCAGCTATCCAGGAAATGCGAGAATACTATCCTTTCCCGTTTCCAATGAACATTTATCAATTTTTGGCTGACTTGGTTTATTGCATAAAGCATCCGTGTCGCGTTTGCGTAAGGTTACGACAGATAAGTCCGAGCCTGTCTTATTTGCCGATTATTTTAGAAGAACCAGGAATCTGTTCTCAAAGAAGGATATCTTGTCACTTTTTCAGTTGGTAATACTGAAACGTCTCTAAGCCAGCTGGTTGTTATGAAAAAAGCCTACCTGAAAAGAGCGTCGAGGGTGGATACCTTAGATAATTCAAGAGAATTGGAACAGAAGGTAGAAGAACAGTTGCAACTATCTCTGAGTAAATTGGAGACAAATCTCACTGGCCGCTTCAAGAAGGAAGAAGAACAGTTGCAAATATCTCTGCGTAAATTGGAGACAAATCTCACTCACCGCTTCAAGAAGGAAGAAGAACAGTTGCAAATATCTCTGCGTAAATTGGAGACAAATCTCCCTCGCCGCTTCGAAGAACAGTTGCAAATATCTCTGCATAAATTGGAGACAAAGCTCACTCGGCGCTTCAAGCCTTGCTCGCTTGCCAGAAAACATGCTGAAAAACTGTGCAAGAAAACAACCAAAGAGAGGCGTAATTTGACAGACTCATCTTCTTCCTCACCAGGGAGTTTTGGCGCATTGGAATCTTTCCTGTTTTCGGCTGTTGACTCCCATTTACCTGTTTTTGCCGCATTGAAATCTCTCCCGTTTTCGGCTGTTGAACCTGTCTCCCATTTTCCTGGTTTGGCCGCATTGGAATCTTTCCAGTTTTCGGCTGTTGAACCTGTCTCCCATTTAACTGGCCAAAATACACCCAGTGTCATTTTTGCAAATCCTCTTCGAAATAATAAGTATCCGAAATGTCGTTCTTACGTTTTACGGAACACTTCAGCCGATGACAGCAAAACAGAGTGTTTCAGAGTCATCAGTTCACCTGTAACTCGAGAAAAGATATTTAACTTTGAGGTGGAAATTATAGACTGGGGCCGCCAGGGATACATTCTTATTGGCTTGACTCCGAAAGACTATCCGCAGGATGCGGCGCCTGGGTGGTTCAAAGGTTCGATTGGTTACCACGCTGACGACGGCCGTTTCTTCGTCGAAAATGGAAGAGGTATTCAAGTCAGCAGTCCTTGTGAGGAGGGAGACGTTATAGGCTGTTGCGCACACGAAGGCGGGGTATCGTTTTATCGTCTGCGAGAGGGCCATGTGGAAAACGTTTGTGAGACCCGGGACGGTAAATTCGAATTCACGTCGGTATTGTACCCCTCGGTCGCTCTCCACAGCGGGAGAGAGGAAATCCAGCTAACGCTAGATATTCCAACGCAATCTCCTGACGCGTCAGATTCTTCGCGTGACTTACAGTGCGCACGAATAAAATTCCAAGGCGACGACAAAGCTTACAAACTTTTCTACAAACACAACAACAAGCATAATGAAGTTGGAATTTGCCGAGGTGTCAATCCCGTGGATAATGACTCTTACTTTGAAGTTGATTTATTAAAAAGAGGTGAACGCGGATGCATAACCATTGGACTAACGACCAAAGAGTATCCGTTCAACAAACAACCGGGTTGGAGTAACGGTTCACTTGGATTTCGAGTGTTCGACGGGAAATTGCTTCAAGGAAAAGAACGCGGTTCGACGGTGTGTGGTGGCTGCAAAGAAGGCGACAGAATTGGCTGTCGAATTACAAGCAGGCGCTTTCGTTCTGACAGCTGGGAAAGGAAGACTTTTATCGTAGCGTTCGTTCGTCGTCGATGTGGTCAAGCGGAAGAACTATTCTCTGCTACCTTTGAGTCCGAATCTCCTAGTGCGGAATTATATCCGACCGTTGGTATGCACAGTAAAGGAGAGGAAGCGCGAATTTATTTGCCAGGGCATGCATTCCCTGAGGGAAATAATACTGAACTGAGCCGTCACCATAACGCCGAAGGCTCAAGCCATCAAAAGCTCAGAGTGCACGATAACTCTATTTTTTACGTTGACGATGGATTTGACGGCGTTGAAACGTGGCAGCCTGATTGGACTGGACTGTCGGACAGAAATACCGTGACGTTCGTGACTAAAATCATCAATTTGGGCGAAACGAGTGACATTTCGATAGGATTTGGCCCAAGGGATTGCGGAGACGTTTATCATCCGGGCTGGACAAAGGATTCGATAGCTTTTCATGCACGAGACGGTCTTCTTTACCATGGCAGCAGCTGCGGTAGACGACGACTAGGAGCGCCGGCTAAAGCAAAGGATGTCATAAAAGCAGAACTGAGCCGAACCAAGGAAGGCAGCTCTCTGACAATTGGCAACTCTCTGACAATTTTCAAAAACGACACTAACTTGACACCAGAACCACTGATAGTTTCAGACGTCACGCCACTGTATCCTATAATCGGAATGCGCAGCAAAGGAGCGGTAGCAGTTTTTACTATGCAGGATAGTAGCGGGAACGAAGAAGGAAAGTCTGAGGAAGCACTGTTTTCGAGCAACTCTTGCAACATAGAATTGCACAAATCCGTGGCTATTTCGTCGGGAGATGGTCACGAGAAGGGATCCTGCCAAGCCACGGAATCCAAGCGTTTATATAAATTAGAAATTCTTTCAATGGGGAATGACGGGAGTATTTACATTGGCGTAGCAGAGAAAGGATTTTCTAGCAGCCAATTGCCAGGCTTTGTTCCCGGTTCTGTTGGTTATTGCTGCAAAACGGGAGAACTTTTTCAAGGCAATGGAAGAGGAGGCAAATGTGGTCAAGAAGCTTTGCAGGGTACAATAATTACGGTCGAAATACAGGATGATGCAAATAGTGAGAGGGTCGTTTTTAAACGAAATGACAATCACATGAGAGAGCTTGACACGAAGCTGAGGAAAACATCATCTACTGGCAATTGGCATCTAACTGTTGGAATGATTAGAAACGGAGAAGCTGTTAGGCTAATTATTTAATGAAAATTAGAAGGTAGACAAGACGAAACTTAGATACTAGCTGGTATTACACTTTTAGGGGTCGTTTACGCATAAAGTAAAATGATACATGATATAAAAGCATGGATTATTTTAAATCAGAAAGGATGCATCCGGGATCCCTTCGTCTAGCTGCCAGTGCATCTCCCTGCCCAAGAGCCAAGGATATCTAAGCCATCCTTTGTCTTGAGGCATCGCAGACAAGCGCAATTTTGTCTTTCCACAAGGCAGGTAGGTATAGGCGTCGGCGTGCCTCGAACGGGCAACTCTCTAGCTGAAGCTGCGCGCCTGGAACACAAGTGGACTCCGACGTTCGATCAGATCTGTAACGACACTTCCCGGTTTCTCTACTCGCAAGATCGTCACAAGAAAATGCATCCTTTAGGTATATAGTTCTACCGTACGTGTAACCGATCGGCCTTAATTAATTAATTCTTTGTTAGGGAGTCGATCATACAGTAGAGTCCCGTATCGAATATGGAACGACATCTACTATGGAACGCCTGTCCCGGCCAAACGAAGAGGGATGGCGAAGCGGCCTTTTCACAAATACATACCTACATCATTCACAAACAAGCGTGTGCAATATCAGCTCTAGCGGTTCAGCGTTCGCGGAGTGAGGGGCGGGTAAAGCGGAAGGGGTACGCGTCACGCATGATGGAACGCCCATACTGAAGATGGAACGGCCGGCCGTTCTCTGCGATGCCGGCACGTATCTAGACGTGCTATAGCTCGTTCGAAAGCTCTATCATCGGGCAATAATACTGTCAATCGCTGGTTTCAATTCGTTCATTGGTTTAGGTGTAATTCCGGTCTAAGTGAGGGGTGTGGCGTATCAATTATGGAACACTTTTACGACCTCTAAGCATTCGAATATCATCGAAAGCTGACTGTATACCTTCTACCGAGCATGTCAAGCATGCAAAAAAACAAAAATATTTAGAAGGCAAGATTCGCAATCTGGGTGGGGTCTTTTGGTAGTTTGAATCATACCTAATTGGGAATTATGCAATTTTGAAACGATAAAAGGGAGCTATTTTGGTGAAAAGCAATTAACTGATTATCCCTCTGGCCCGTAGCAGACGGCCAATGCACTTTTCAATAAAAAAATTAATTTTTTGAACTCCTTTTTTGACTTATTTTCTAAGCTGTAACTACCAGGTATCTTGCCTAAAAGGGTCCTGTGTAGTGCACTTTTAGTTATGTAAGTCGCCGTTGTTGAGGTCTCGAATTTGCTTTTACGTGCAAATGCTTTAAAAATGACTTTTGTGTAGGCGTGGTTAAAAAATTACTCTCCCGCTTCGCGGACATGACAAATTTGCCGGACCATTCTATATATATGCTGGCTGTACGGGCCTGTCTGATAATCCCTTCAGAGTGAGATTATAACTTTTCAATTTTTTGTCTTTTTTGCATGCTTGACATGCTCGGTAGAAGGTATACAGTCAGCTTTCGATGATATTCGAATGCTTAGAGGTCGTAAAAGTGTTCCATAATTGATACGCCACACCCCTCACTTAGACCGGAATTACACCTAAACCAATGAACGAATTGAAACCAGCGATTGATAGTATTATTGCCCGATGATAGAGCTTTCGAACGAGCTATAGCACGTCTAGATACGTGCCGGCATCGCAGAGAACGGCCGGCCGTTCCATCTTCAGTACGGGCGTTCCATCATGCGTGACGCGTACCCCTTCCGCTTTACCCGCCCCTCACTCCGCGAACGCTGAACCGCTAGAGCTGATATTGCACACGCTTGTTTGTGAATGATGTAGGTATGTATTTGTAAAAAGGCCGCTTCGCCATCCCTCTTCGTTTGGCCGGGACAGGCGTTCCATAGAAGATGTCGTTCCATATTCGATACGGGACTCTACTGTCTTGGCTGAACGGAAGGAACGAATTACTACAGTACTAGTGGATGGATGAGCCGATGAACGATGGATGAGCCGACGAACGCTGTGGTTCCCTGAGGCTAGCTGTGCGCCTAGTTCACCAAGCTGAATGATATGATCGTGAACGACGACGTTGGATAGCGGTAGCCAACGTGGAATCTATGCCGTGAGCTTAGGCCTCCCCAACGGTGTTCAATCGACACTCGTTGAACTCGTCTGTGCGCAGGCCATCGCAGCACGTGATGCCATGCCATTCGATCTTCCGCTGCGGAAGGCACAGCAATATCCTCCGTCACTCTCAACCGACGCCGTAGTAGTCGCACAATAGTCGCACAATATCCTAGTGACTCCTATCTGCGGCAACCTGTCGTCGTTCCGAGCTTTGCGGTTTGACGGGCTATGAACTTCGCCAATGCGGGTAGTCTGCAGGTAACTTAAGGTATGAAATGCTTTGACATCGTTCAGATGCCATGCACAATTCGTTGCAGAAGGTCTATTTGCCATTGTCGGCCTTCATCAGCAGCTAGTCGACAAGTCAAACGTTAGGATTGCACTGCACAAGCTACTAGCAATGACACTCTATTCCTGGGTCTAATAGGATTGTCCGAAACTGCATGGGCACCTACTGCCATTCTATTCTTTCATCTAACGGGACCCTTTCCGCGCGAAGATGACATTTATACCAGAGATGGGTACTCACCAGCAGGCGTCGGTACAATCGTGCATTTATTGACTACACATGCAATAAGAATATACACAAACCAAAACGCAGCACAGAGCGAAACGTCCAGCTCTCTCCTCAATTCAGCTACGAAAGCAATCAGCGATAGCGACGTTTGGTCCGTTCCCGTGCCGTCGTTTTAATTAAGTAGAACCACGCTATGAAACCTGCTGCTGCAGATCGTTGTCAGCGTTTTCAGCTTTCAGTACTAGGATGCGCTTCCAACGCACTATCACCATCGTTCGGCTGCACTGCTACTCCCGTGGCCACTTGAGACAACTCGGTGTACGTTGGCGGCGTGCGATTGTCGGGTTGGGTCGTCACGGACGGAACGGTGGTGGGCTCTCGGGGCGTGTATAGGGCGGTGGTATAGAGCGCTGTAGGAATTGTAACAGAAAATGCGTCTTTTCTTTGTTCGAACGCACACCGCGATCGCAACGGCGAGCAGAATAATACCAAAGGCACCTCCACCGCTCGAAATGGCGAATATAGTTGTAGTACTAGACAAACCTAGTAGAGATTGAATAATACAAAGAATCTGTCTATACTTAATTAAGTGTTTACTGTACAAAAGGGGTCGTTTCTGTTTAGAGTGCCATGCATAATGGTTTTGAGAGTAAGATCATAATTTCATTTAGTCAAATGAAGCCCTACCATGCACCAGGTAGCAGCTTCGCTCGTCGGAAGAGTCGCCGCAATTGTCGAAGCCGTCGCAGACGTAAGTTGATTCGATGCATTGTCCGTTATCGCAACGAAACGAGTCTTCGTTTTCGTAACAAACTCGACATCTCACGTCGTCCGACCCGTCGGAGCAGTCCGCATAACCGTCGCAATGATCCGATCTCGACACGCACTGAGAGTTGTCGCATTGGAATTGATCATCGCTGCACTGACCGCAATCGTACTCATCCGACTTGTCTCCACAGTCATAATCGCCGTCACAGCGATCCGACTGCGAAACGCACTCTCCGCCGAGGCACTTGAATTGATCGGAATTGCACGAGCACCCCTCCTCGTCCGACTGATCCCAGCAGTCGTCGGCGCCGTTGCAGCGTTCATTGTCCGGAACGCATCGACCGTTACGACATTGAAATTGATCGTGCAAATTGCAGTTATAGAGCGCGGTGGGCTTTGGTGCTCGCGTCCCCTTGCATCCCCACTCGTCCGAACCGTCACTGCAGGCGTCGACGTAACCGTCGCATTGAGCATCCAGTTCGGCGATCATCCCGTTGGCGCATCGAAATCTGTGCGCGTAGCCGTCGTCGTACCGACAGTTTTCGTCCGAGTTATCGCCACAGTCGTTTTCGCCGTCGCAACGCCAACTCTTGTCGACGCATCGTTTGTTACTGCAAAGAAATTGATGAACAGAACAGGTGTCGCAGTTCTCTTCGTCTGAATTATCGCCGCAGTCGTCTGTACCGTTGCAACGCAATTCCTCGCTGATGCATCGACCGTTCGTGCACCGGAACTTACTCTCTTCGAAACAAGCCGTACAGTTCTCCTCGTCCGAATTGTCGCCGCAGTCGTCGTTGCCGTCGCAACGCTCATTGCGACTAATGCATTTTCCGTTGTCGCATTGAAATCTGTAGTCCAGGACGCAGCGCGTGACGACGGTAGTCGGACAGTCGCTCTCATCCGAAAAGTCTCGACAGTCGTCGTACATCCGTTGCAGCGATCTACCTGAGCGATGCAGCTACCATTCACGCATCGAAACCCGAAGTCAGGACACGAGGATATGCAGTTCATCTCGTCCGAGTAGTCGCCACAGTCGTCGTAGCCGTTGCAAATTCGCGTGTGATCGACGCAGCGTCCGTTATCGCAATGATAATCAACGTCTTGACACGACGTCGTTGTCTCGACAAAAGACGGCGAAAAAAACAAGAACTATCGAGAGAAAAAGAAAGAAACGAAATCGAACAAGGAAAGCCTTTGGAGTGCGTAAGGAACGCGGAAAAGAAAAACACCCGAAAGCAGTCGCGAAAAGAGTCGTGCTGTATCACAGGGAGGTCTTTGAACGATCTGAGAGCGTTGCGGCGGGACGAGAGGTCTATTATGCCTGTCCATGGATATATGTATGCACGAAGACTGTCATTGAGGTCCTCCGATCCTTCTCCCTATATACGGACAAGTGTTGAAGGCTGTCTTACCGGAACGCTTCGGTGATAATGTCATCGAACCGTGTGACCCTTTGGTAGCAGTCGAGATTTGCAGCGGCGGATGTCGTGCCTGGCCGAAGAACGCTGGAGTGAAAGACTGGAAGTTATTCCAAAGCGCATGTGCAATGCAATTTGCAAATGCGCAAGTGCATGCGGCCAGCTTTTCTTTCCTTTTCGCAGCGCGTTTCCCACTCGCTCGCAAAGGACTGCAACCTCGAAACGTAATGATAGCGGCACGGCACGTGGCTAGCTGCATGGTGAGGCTCCTCGCAATCTATATCGCTCATCGCAACGATCGTTCTCTTTGTTTGCGAACGACTGACACGCGCTCGTGCGATTGCACGGATGCACGCGTTAGCGCTCGCGGCGGTAAATGCACGACATCTGCTCACGTTCCTTTCTTTTAGCAATATCGATGTTCACTAAAAGACGGAACAGAAAATAGGCAGCGTCTTCCATCGATGCCAGCAACCACACCTCCATTGATCGCCAATTAATTATTTATATTAAATTTGCAGGATTTTCTTTTGTTACTGGCTGGGTGATGCTGCTGCGTCTTCGTAGACAGAGTCGGGCCAGACTGACAAAGAGAAAGGCCTAGGTATGATTCTGTCACTCGATGCAATTTTGTTGTCTAACTTTTCGTTCTTCCTCTCACAGCGCAGACTTTGTTGAAGAGAAACTATTTAACCACCAAAACAACAAAAATTACAGTACTGTAGTTTCAAGTGTACGTGACACACTGGCTATGACATGCTTGACGTCTAAAAGTAAAAGAGCCAGCCAAACTCTTGTTGTACCAGGTAGAAGCAATAGCTGTAAATGTAGATCCGAATCCAGCTCTAACGTATGAAGTTGATAGGTTACACTGTTCGACTAAAATCTTCTTTACTGCTATTATTCGGACATTTGGCCAAGGCAATGGCATTGACATCAAAGTTGCTTTTGGTCAGCAAAGTTTCTCTCACGTTCTTTTTATTCCTAGCATACGAAAGTCTTCAGGAAGAGGTAAGATGCTCTCAGTCACGTTTTCTAAGACTAAGAACAATTTAGACTAGATCAATTTTATACTAGCTGTATTGCACTTGCCAAGTTAGATTCTTGCGCTGAGGATGCACCTGGAGCAGGACAAGCACGTCAATGGCTGTTTTTCCTTTTAGGATCGCTGTCTTTGTCTTCCCTTCTGCAAATTTGGCGTCAGACATAAGGGTTTCGAAAGAAGGCGAGGTCGCTCTGAGCACGCTCTGATGAGCGTGAAATATCATGCACGTGAGCTGTATCGCTGTTTATTTATTTACAAACTCCCTCTGCACGATGATCATACGCTGAATGAAAATCTTGTAGAGTCTAAAGCAGCCTTTTCTCCTATAGTTAATAGCTGTAGTGTAGACGGCGTCGACATCAAGAACTTTGGGTACGAGGCCGTAAACATTAACATAATTGATTAACGTTTAGAGAAGCGCTTTCTCTCTCTCTCATGGGATGGTGCTCTGTTCACGGCAAGGGCCAAAACGTAGTATGGCCTGCACCGGCGTATCCACCCTAACTCGCATAACAGCCTATTCTACCGTAGCGTCGTCTATCAGACATAAAGAACTGGGCATTGATTTGTGCGTGCTTTAATTAAGTCCAGTGCACGTGTGCTCCGTCGCTTCGTCAAGAATCAGGATGAAAGGTACGTCTATTCTATGCTTCGACAAAGCTAATTCTTATTTTTAGGGACTTGGGGTCCTGAGCACGACCCCATTATTGAAAAACTGCTCCCGCGGGGTCCTGGGCAAGACCCCGTCAAAACTGCCCGTGCACGAAAACGCGAGGGGAAGCTCTGTGCATTTTTTTTCAATTTATTAAATAAAACAAACGTCCCTTGCCCTTACAAAAGCGCGAGCAGTTTTTGATGTCGGGGTCTTGCTCAGGACCCCGTAGGAGCAGTTTTTGATGTCGGGGTCTTGCTCAGGACCCCGTAGGAGCAGTTTTTGACGTCGGGGTCTTGCTCAGGACCCCCAACACCTACGCAAAAGAAATTACGACGAGCGGATTCTCCTTTCCGAGGACTTACCTGCTCATCAATTGATTCCATTGTAGGGCACGTCAAAGACTCTACAACAAACAGTAGAATTAGAACAGGTAGACGTGTAAAAATTTAATGACGACTGTCTATTTGCTAATTTCGCTGAAACTACGGCGAGAGTCACCATCGCTCAAGAAAGCGTCTCCCGGCCGTCTCTCCTAAAATACGCAAGATACGACAGTAGGCATGTATTATAATTAGCAGCATACCGTATATATCCACTAGCTGAAAGCGACAGCGAATCAACGAACAAAGGTGAATCAGAACAATGACCAAGCGTCGAGGCTGTGTTGATTAAGAAGAACGAGTTGAGGCTGTGCTAATGACTTCACGCATAGAAGCGCATTGAGACTGCGTCGATCAAATAGAAATACGCTGAGAGATGTGAGAAACTCGTTGAGCATGCAGTGTCGATGGAGTAGAGGAGGCGTACGTAGACGCTCATGTAGGCCTACTAAAATTCTCACCTTTTTGGAAATTTTCCAACAACCGATAGTCATCTCAGAAAAAAATTCTAGAATTCGACGAATATAACGTAGACGATATGTCTATATTAGTCAGCCCGCAAATTATTACCTTGAGGCTGGACTGCAGGAACGCCACTATCCTTAGAATGTTAAACCCCAAAGCTGACCGGCTACTTCCTTGATTCATCTTGTAGCTCGTGTTTTAGGCTGACGTCATGCACAAAGACAAGCGTGCATTAGATGACCTTGACGCGAAGACGTTGTTGCACGCTACGATTTTCGCTGTGACAACCAACGGACGCTGCGTCGCGATCGGGCGTCGATATGCGACGACTGCGGCGATCTTTCGGACGAGCGCGCGATTGCTCGACGACGACGAACGTGCGAGAAGCGAATCGACGCTGTTTCGGCACGACGGAGGACTGCGCACGCCCCGCGCAGACTCCTACGCGCGCGGGAAACTCACTACGGGGTTCGACTACGCTAATACAATTAATTAACCGCGCCAACAGCGCGTTCTCCGCCTACTGTACTCAATCTACCATCGCGGCGCCGACCGTATAGCCGCGTGTCTCTGTCAGTTTCGTTTCACGAACGGTCAATGCATCGACTACCATAAATCTGCGCTTTCACACAGTATTAACAATGTGGGCGCTTGACGCGTCGGTCGATCTCGCAAAGCTTAGCGTTCCCGATCAAGCAAAATTGTGCTGCGACGCCAAAGACAACGAGAGGTCCGACGAGTGGCGCTTGCCTTGGCCAGTTCGTGCATTAACTTTCTGGGTATCCCCCTTAATTGTGCACAGTGCTGCAACGGCTATGACTGCCATTCGGCACTCGGCCATGTGTTCTCTGCATGTATGTCAGCCGCCGTCGTCAATCTGCTTATTGCCCCATGCTATAGTCTTCTGCAAACAACGCATTTCATTTTAACGTCTTGCTGACGATCTAATCAGATTACCGTTATACTGGCGTTAGTGTAGGTATTGAGTGGAGGAAAACTTCGATTAATGGCGTTGGATCTACTTCAAGTTCAGTGAGAATGAATCGCAAATATGATTGTGCTATACCAGAACGTCCCGCGGGTTCGGTTTCCTCGCGCGGGGCCTCGATCTGCATACATGACGATCGAAGGCGACCGCCATTTGGAAGAGAGACGACGGAGCTATTTTAACACTACATCATACTGTATACGTGCGTAGAGCCTCTCTCGATTGCCCTCCACGCGTGCGAGCAACAGAACGCCAAAGCGCCATAACGGCTCAGATCGCGGTATCCCAACGCGCGTGCACGTACCACCAGCCTTGGAGAGAGAAAAGTCGGCGCTTCTCTGCGATGCCGCAAGGCAAAGGATGGCAGAACTAGAGGGAGTAGATCGATTACTTGAAGCCAAAGGGGATCCCGGATGCTGGATCCATGGTGTAAATTCGTTTTAGTTTTCTCATGCATAGCTATAGCCAACACTGCCACAGTACTACAAACAAATATCTCAGTCTTTTCTCATATACTAATCACTAATTAATTAGCCTCACAGCTTCTCCGTTGCTAATCATTCCAACAGTTAGGTGCCAATTGCTATTAGATGATGTTTTCCTCAGCTTCGTATCCAGCTCTTGCATGTGAATGTCATTTCGTTTGAAAACGACTTTCTCGCTATCATCTTGTGAAATTTCGACTGTAATTTTTGTACCCTCATAGCCTCTTTGACCACGTTTGCCTCCTCTGCCATTGCCTTGAAAAATTTCTCCCGTTTTACAGCAGTATCCAACAGAGCCGGGAACGAATCCCGGAAGTTGGCGGCACGAAAATTCCATCTCTGCTACTCCAATATAAATATTTCCTTCGTCCCCCATCGAAAGAATTTCTAACTCGAAGAAATGCTTTGTGTCCGAAAACGGTTCCAGGACTTGGCATGACCCCTTCTCGTGACCATCTCCCGACGAAATAGCCACGAACTCGTGCAATTCTATATTGTGAGAATCGCTAAAAAACGTTGGCTTTGACTCGGTCGTCTCTTCCCCGTTCCTGCTGTCAATCTTCATACTAAAAATTGCTACAGCTCCTTTGCTGCGCATTCCGATCGTAGGATACAGTCGCGCGACGTATGGAATTACGAGTGGTTCCGGGGTCAACTTCATGCCGTTCTTGAAAATCGTCAGAACGTTGTCTTCGTCTTCTCGGCTCAGTTCTGCTCTTATAACGTCTTTTGCTTTCGCCGGCGCTCCAAGCCGTCGTCTACCGCAGCAGCTGCCATGATAAAGCAGACCGTCTCGACAGTGAAAAGCCATCGAATTCTTTGTCCAGCCCGGAAGATAAACTTCCCCGCCATTGTTTGGCCCAAAACCTACCGAAATGTCACTTGTTTCTCCCAAAGTAATGATTTTGACCTCGAACGTCACTATATCTCCGCCCGACAATCCGGTGCAATCAGGCTGCCACGTTTCGACACTTCGAAAGCCATCGTCAACGTAACAAATACAGTTACCGTGCACTCTAAGCTCTTGATGCCTTGAGCTTTTGGCGATATCGCAACGTTTCAGTTGAGTATTGGTTTCCTTCGGGAATGAATGGCCTGGCAAATAAATGCGCGCTTCCTCTCCTTTACTGTGCATACCGACGGTCGGATAAAATTCCGCACCGGCAGTTTCAGGCTCAAAAGTAGTAGAAAAGAGTTCCTTCGTTCGCCGACCTCGACGACGAACAAACTTTACATCTGTAGTCTTTTGTCCGTAGCGACTAGAAGTTGCAATTCGGCAGACAATTGTATCGCCTTCTTTACAGCCACGACATACCTTTGCACCGCGTTCTTTTCCTTTAAGCAACTTCCCGTCGAATACCAGAAATCCAATTGAATCGCTACTCCAACCCGGTTGCTTATTGAACGGATACTCTTTAGTCGTCAGTCCAATGGTTATGCAACCGCGTTCACCTCTCTTTATCAATTCAACTTCGAAGAACGATTCTTTATCAACAGGTTTGGCACCTCGACAAATTCCCACTTGATTGTGCTTGTCTGATTTGTATAGAAGTTTGTAAGCGTTGTCCTCTGCTTGGAATTCGACTCGTGCGCAATGTAAGTCGCGCGAGGAGTCAGACGCTTCAGGAAACTGCGATGGAACGTCTAGCGTTAGCTTGATTTTCTCTCTACCACTTTGGAGAGCAACCGAAGGGTACAATACCGACGGGAATTCGAATTGACCGTCCTGAGTCTCACAAACATTATCCACGTGGCTCTCTCGCCGACGATAAAACGACACCCTGCCCTTGTGTGCGCGACAGCCTACGATGTCTCCCTCCTCACAAGGACTGCTGACTTGCACACCTTTTCCGTTTTCGACGAAGAAACGGCCGTCGTCGGCGTGGTACCCAATTGAACCTTCGAGCCATCCTGGCGCAGCTTCTTGCGGATAGTCTTCCGGAGTTAGGCCAATGAGAATGTATCCGTGGCGGCCCCAGTCTACAATTTCAACTTCAAAGTTAAATATTGTTTCTCGAGTTATTGGTGATGATATGTCTCTGAAGCATCCCTTCTTATTGTCATCGACTGAAGTGTTGAGTATAACGTACGAACGGCAGTCCGGATACTCATTATTCTGACAAGTCAATGGCAAAATGGATTCGGAAAAAGTTCCGTCGGGTAAATCGGGAACAGATTCTTGTGGAACAAGAAAAGACGAACGCGGATTAGATTTCAATGTGCTTAAATTTCCTTTGGCCGAAGATGCTTCCGTCAAACTCTGTTCGGTTTCGGTTGTCTTGCACAGATGTCCTGCGTGCTTTCTGGCAAGCACACACGTCTCATCAAAAATGGGCTTAAAGCGCCTAACAAGATTTGCTTCCAATTTCCACAGAGACGATTCTAACTGTTTCACTTTTTCTTCCATCTCTTTTGAATTGTCTTCTGCTACGGTTTGCATCCTCGACGCTCTTTTAAGGTAAGCTTCTTTCATGACGACCAGCTGGCTCAAAGATTTTTCAGTTTTACCAACAGAAAAAGTGATTTGATATCCTTCTTTACGAACAGATTCCTGGTTATTCTAAAATATTTAGTAAACACCGGTTTGAATTTAAATTTCGTAGTCTTACGCAAAGAGGAAACAGATGCCTTATGAGATAAACCAAGTCAGCCAAAAATTGAAAAATGTTCATTGGAAAGGGGAAAGGATAGTATTCTCTCATTTGTTGTATAGCTGACAAATATGACCTGTGCCAAACTAAATTAGCACGGTTCTAAGAGAGGAAACTCATGGTATAATATAACTTGATTATAGTTTACGAAAACCTTCTGAACTTCGTCAAGAGCCGAATTCACTAGAGCAATCAGCATATTCAGAAGAACTATGATCGATACCAGTAGCCACACGCCAAAGACAAATAGACCCACAGTCGTTTCGATGGTCAGAACGTGCGTATCTCCAACGTCTTGAGAAAGATCGGAATAATCTATCATTCCGAAAAGAGACCAGAAAAGAGTGACCATAGATGACCGCAATCTGTCGAAAACAGTTGCACAGACAAATTTGAATAATTAAAGCTACATACCCGTGCACGGCTCGCGGTGCTGGCTCCATCGTCTCGCTGTACAACGATCCCCTAAATATTCCCGCGATTCCTGCTGAGAACGCCAACAGAAAAACCCCAAAAATAACTAAGAAATAAATCACGTCTCTGGTTATACTCCCGAATGATATTAGTATCGGTCCAATTCGCTGATGTAACTTGACGTACGACAGTAATCGAAGACACGCGAAAATCGTAGCAAAACCAAGAATAAACTCCGAAGCTTGAACGGCGGTTAGCTTTCCCCTCGCAAATCCTTCATGACGGACGGCGTAGCCGACTACTAGTGTCAATAGCGTAACCATATCAAACCAGTTTGAAGGTCGCCTCAGGTATTGCCTCCGTTCGATTATGATTTGTCGAAGTTCTTGACACACTAGTGCAACGACGTACACTATCACTATCCAATCCAATATCGTCATGGAGTCTTCCTTTTCCACCGTCGACGAACGAGCTATGAGTATTCCAACAAAACCTAGATAACCGACGGCGTTGGCGTACCATGTCACAAAGGGAATTTCTCCTGGCGGAAAAGGAAGCCAGTGACGCCAGTGGCCGTCATCCTGTTTTGAAGAGAAACGCTGATACAACAAATAGCATGGTAGTAGGATGGGCAATAGTAGTGTCTGAACTAAAAAGCCAAAGAGAAGAAGAAGCAAGTACACGAGCTCCAATCGCGTGTGACGAGATTGCTCAAGCCTTTCTCTCCAACGCCATCTCTTGTAAACGGAGTTTTCTATGTCTTCGTCTTCTTTACCGGTGGTGTGACCTTTGAATATTTCTTGGAGACATTTTCCAACGCATTTTTGAGACATAAACTAAATTTTATAAATGTAGAATAAATATATCGTAATTTCGGCTTGCACTATACGCTTACTTCATTCCAGGCAATTTCTTCTGCTAAAATAAGTTCTTTCTCCGTCATTACATCTTTGAACTCGCGCTCGTTTTTACCGAACTCTGTAACAAGCGAAATTGCTTCCGCTTCCAAAGACTTGTTTAGACTTTTCCAATGCAATTTTTGCGACACTAAACCGCGACGGTTTTCCGTCGCAGTCTTCTTCTTAATTCGCCTAAGATTGTCTTTGCAGAATTTACCTATGGTAACAAGGAAGCGAATCGGATTTTTCGCCGCCGTAATAACGTCAGGGTCTAGAAACAGCTTTGCCATTAGGGTGGGTTTCGGAGTATTTCGAGAAGAACTCGACTCGTCACAAAGCCATGCTAGATCGCTTTCGAGACTCTTAAAGTCGATGCCGTTTTCGAGCAGCAAAATTACTTTCCTGGACGCTTCTAACGGAAGAGGTGACTCGTCTTCACCTTCGAACAAGGCATTCAATAGGCTTCCCAATGGGGTATTAGGTTCCTTTAGTGACGCCAAGTCGCCGTCTAGCTCATTCAAAAGATACTTGAGACACTCCAGACTGCCTTCATGCGGATTTGCAGCTGCCAAATGAAGTGCCGTGTACTCTTCTGCGTCTTTCGTTTCAGCCTCGCATTTGTACTGATAAATGGCGATTTTTAGAGCGTTCACTGACGGACTTTCTCTACCAGAAATTATGTGGAGGAGCTGCCATTCGCGCATTGTTTCACGGTGTGTTTTGTCCATGAGATCGGACAGACAGGTCAACTTCAGGTCGGGGTCAATCAATGACGAAGCTGCTTGAACAGCAAGTAGTTCCAAGTCACTTGATGCTGCTTCGTAACCGTGGTTCAAAAGACACTGTACACAATTTACGCCGTTTACTACAGACGCTTCAAAGGGAAGAGATTTTTTTTCTACTGTACCTCCATCATGTCGCGGGTGCCATCTTGAACAGCGGCTTCAAACATGTACTCGTAGTGCTTTTCAAGTTGAACTTTGTCAATTCGTTTATCACTTACCGCTTTCAAGATAACGAGAAAGAGACAAGAACCGTCTGACCTTTTGGCTAAATCAGCCAGAGGATAATGCTCATGGGGATTGACAACCAATTCAGGATCTTCCTCGATAAGAAACCCACCGAGGAACATTAGTATAACATCATCAGAAGGAGTGAAGTTGCACATTTGCAGCTAAATCTCACAGTTCAGGACAAGTACTCAAAGCGAAGGAACTCTTACCAAACACTGCAAAGCAGTAAGTCTGTGCTTATTTCGAACGGTAAAATCAGGAGAAAAATCCGTCAGGGTTTTCAACGCTTCGACGTAGTAGTCGTTCTCGGCGTTGCGCTGTGCATAATTTTTGACGGCTTTGTGAAGCGGCGTGTCACCTTGCTTGTCTTGCACGGCGATTTGCTTCGCGACGTCTTCTTTCTGAAGACTCTTGCCTTTTTTGAGAAGAGCCTCGATCGCTTTTCGAATCTCTGGCGGCCTGCAGTCGGCCAGAGCGTGAAGACAGTTTCGTCCTTCGGCGTCGAGTTCGTTGAGAAAGTCGCCTTGCCGTTTGCATCGCTTGAGAAGAATGCCGATTTTGTCTTCCAAGTCGACGTCGCAAGTTAAAGCGGCATGCAATAGAGATAAGCCGTATGTCTGCATCTTTTGCTCGGTTTCGTAGTCAAGCAAAATCTAATGCATATCAATGTCATATACGACTATTACACAATTTACAGATAAAATGCCTGACAAGGTTTTCACCTGAAGTGTACGAGCTGTTCCGCCGTGTAGTGTCGCTCGAAGCAGAGATGGCCACATGTATTGCAGTAATGGCTTGGCGGTATCGTAAAAGCGAAGCACTTGTTCCACATGTTCGTGTCCGTCCTTTCGCTTGACCAGACGGATGATAGGAGAAGGCATATCTTCCCAACTTTCTAGGAAATTCGCTTGCTTCTGATGAAATATGTCGAGAATTTTAGCCGTAAGCGGCTCATCATCTATCATCTGAGAAACAAAAGAGATTATATATGGTATCTCTACATTTCTTGTTTTCATTATACCAGCCTATCGAGAGCCGTAAAGCCCTTTAAATCGCGAGCGTTCACTGTTTCAGTAGTAGACTCTTTTACGAGTTTACATAACACTGCTAGCGGCGTAGACAATAGCGAAGAGGTTGCGTAGTGAAGAATAGTTTCATCGTGCTCGTTTCGGGTTTCCGTGAGGCCCTCCTTTGCTAACAGCACATCCAATTCTAATATAAAACAAAGAAGCCCAGAAGTGAGAAACTAAACAGCACTGTGCGCTTGATAGGGTCTAGGGAAGACGCTAAGATGTTGCGGCAGATGGCATAATTGAGTTTTGTTGCTTTAGATTCTATAGTCTCGCGCGTTATATCCCCGGCACCGCCTAGTTTCGGTATCTATAACCCACGCAATGTGACGTAGACGAACAAAGGAAAACCACGGGCGATTGCCTTCCCGAAGCGGTTGTAAGATCTTTTTAATGGCGAAGGCTTTGTCGAAAGACTGCAATAAACACATTGGCGGTTTGAACGCTTGCTGAGGCCCCCTATAGTCTATTTTCTCTGTTGTATTTGGAACTTGAGTTACGGAGAGCTCGAACTCTATATCTGTTTACTCAAAAAAGCTTTAGCCATCGAACAGAGCCTAGAACCGCTTCAAAAGGCAATCGGCCGTGCGCAATCATTTGCTCACGTGGAATATGTAGGCGACGAGAAATAGGCTCCTAGACCCTCTCAGGCCCTGGCTCTCACAACAACTTATACAAGGACTTATATGAACGATTAGAGGTTATACGTGGACGCATCAACTAGCGCCTCACCCAACCTTAACTCCGGCCCACCCACATTTAAATTTTCTTTAGGATTAGCTACACTAGACGTACTTTCGTCTTCGGCATGAAGCTGGTCGCCAGCCAATGAGTTTGCTCTGCTGTAGTGATGTTCAAGGTGAGCATGCAACTGTGGAGTCCTGAAAACAAAAACACGTGCAGTCATTGTGGAAGACTCGGAAAAGCTGGCTTTCTCACGATTCCGCTTCGCTCATGCTGAATTCCTCTAGCTCCCGGGCCGACGCGGCTGACCGGCGAACAGCGCAAGAGTGACGAACGAGCCAGACGCGATGGCGCTCTCCTCCGAGTCCCCACTTATGCAAATAGTAGGTACTTTCCGCTGTGGGATGAGTCTTCGAGTAAACAGGAAAAGGCGGTCAGGGGTCAACCCTATCCTCCCCCCAATTACCAGTATTGGAACCCACAGTTGTTGATTCGAAATTTAAAAAGAGTTAGTTCGTTTATATGCAGCAATTGTTTTTTAGCTTGATCCCCTCCCGAATCTGGGTCGAGATTACCCCCCCCCCCCCCCCCCCCCCCCCTCGTGAAGACAATGGACGTTTGCGAGAGATGTAAAGCCCTACTAGATTTTTTCCTTTGCAGGCGTAGTCGATCAGCGTCTTGATAACTGCACCGTCGACGTTTCGAATGATCATTACTTTCTAAAAAGTTAGTTTCAGCTAACTCAAATACAAAATCAACAACTGACCACGTATAAAAAAAACGCTTCTTTATGTACAGAGATTTTCTGACTGAAAGCAGGTCCTGTTCAATTTTCATGTAGGACTCGTTGCATGAATCTTAAGTATTTGATACCTAAATCTGGAAATTTCATTAAGTTGTCACCTAAAAAACAATCCTAATAGACGTATATAGGCATTTCATCAATAACCTAAATGATCATCTTAATTCTTCAAAAATGACGTTGGACCGTCTGCTCCATTTCACGTCTGCACAAAGGTAACTCATTAATTAATTAATTAAAAAGCAGAATACTGTCATGGCTTAGACCTCATTTGAGCAATCTGCTCTTTGCAACGATCAGCGCAAGTGGTTTCAGCACAAGTGGCTCTGAAATATTGATATTAGACAGTTCTTTCTTTTTAATTACCTTGCGGCATTGACGTTTACAATTGACAAATTGTATGGCCGCTCGCCCCCAGCGATAGGGTCACATCAAAATCAATGGCCGTCCAGCACTAAAAATTAATAACTTAATTAATTTAAAGTTAGTCAGTTAATTACTTTATTTTGTAAATCGATTACAAATGATTCGCCATTAAGGATGAAGTCGTTGCTAGATCTAAAAAGAAACGCTCGGTGTTGGTTGATTGTTGCCATGGCAGCGTGACGCGAACTCTGTCTCCAAATCCCCGCGCTAAAATTTATAAATACAATTATTTCAATTTACCCACTCGCCTTCCTGGTGGTCGTTCAAACTCATAGATTTCATCATTCCACCCACATTAGTTCAGCCATTGCAATTTGGTAGCGCTTGTCTCCCTCTCTGTATGAGCCAGACTATCGGTGGCGAGGTGCTAGCATGCTGCTGCCCGGCTGGACGTTTGGCCGAATTTTTCTATCATAGATTAGTTTCAGCAAAGCTATTGATTCATTAATTAATTGTGTTTCTCTTACAAGTCCTGCAATGTCAGTTAAATCTCAGCGTATAAGGGGGGGAATAACAGAGTCCACGTGGCGTACAATGTCCCTGCAAACACCTAGACAACAGTTATAAAGATAACTACGTTGCCTTTTTTGTACATCGACGACCAAGCACTTTACCCATGAGCCATAAAACGATTTCGGTCAATATGATATTTTGCATCTTTTCATGATGTTCTTTCTTTTTGTTCTACGCTTTTTGGCAGACGAACGACGACGATCATTATTAATCATGCAAAAATAATCTGGAGTCAGCCGCGTGATTATTCTTTCTTGGACTTCGCATCCACGTCGTCTAGAAAAGACTATATAATCATTTTAACAACAAAAAAGACAATTGGGATTCGCAATATTGTACTGTACTTGCCGTCCAACTCATCCATCATTGATCTGTACCAGATCTGGTAAAAATCGCATAATAAAGGAGCTGAAGAAGAAACTAGAATAAAACAAACTGGATGATAATGATACGGCTCAATAAATCAGAAACCTAGACATATTTGCTGCATTGGCTGCCCAAAGCAAATTAATTACCTTAGACCAAATGGATAAAGTTAAATCGAGATACAAAACGTTCCATTCTTTTCGTCAGCTCTTCTCATATGTGAGGCCGTCACGTGATCGATCTAGAACTATCCTCAGTAGGATAATTGCCATACCGCACAGTGGAACCTCCAGCTACATAATAGACCAAAAAGTAAAGGCGTAGTACTGTGACAAAAAGCGCTTTCGAGATTCCCATCCTACCTTGCCGTATGTGCGGCGTGTCGTCGTACAACGCAAAGTGCAATCGCACGAGGCCCCGATTAAAGTGCAGTCAAAGCAATGTCATCGATCAGGACGGAAAAGTGGCCGAAAACCAGCCAGGCGAGAGAACGCCATTGTAGGCGGAGAGATATCCCGGCTAAGTCTCACGTGACCGCGTCACTGCACATTGAGAAGAAGGAGCAGATGCATAGGCGCTGACAGAAAAAAATTTAAAATACTTTAACAAAATTTGCTTGTCGTACCTACTTGAAGAGCTCTGCATTAGCGAAGTTTTGAGGGCAAAAACTGTTATTAGTAGTGTGCATGAACGCGTGGCCGTTCTGGCCATGAAGCATCATACATATTGTTGTGTTCGTAGATTAGAATAGTCACGTGCTATTGCTTCCGCCCTAAAGTGAGAGTATAAGAGGGCAAGTAAAGAGAGAGAGTCCTCCCTGCACTCCTCCGCGGATCCGGCTGCCATCCGTTTTTTCCGTGCCTGGTGCCGCGCGGTCTGATATTTGTTGAAGCCCGGTCGCTACAATATGCTGTGTAGAGTAAAGAAATCGGGTCAAATTTATAAGTGTTTTTAGCAAATACTGCGTACGTTTCAAGAGTGTAAGAGCTAGCTCTGAGACAGAAACTATAAAGCGATATCGCTCCGCAGAAGGTGAGCGATCAGAGGAGAGAAGTTTATTGTCATCTAACCAGAGCCATAATGACAACACCTAGTGGGGGTTGGCTCAATAACTAAAAGTCCTAGCTGCCAAAATGATGAAAGAACAAAATACTTCCAAACCGCCTCATCTGACTATCAAAAGGGTGGTCCGAAGCAATTACAATGGCTACTATATATATATATAAATAAAATAAGAGCCTTCGGAGGCTTGAGCAGAGTCTCCAAATCCTGTTTATATCTAGTAGGCTTGCATGCTTTCAAAACGTAGACGTGAGCCATCTTCATTAGACGCATACTACCTAGAATTGCTTTTGTGATTAGTCTGCAACAGGCAGACATTAAAAATCGCATCAAAAAACCGCCTTTGCGCAATGTCGCGTGGATCGATACCAGCGAGCCGTGTTCGATTGAGTGCCGCAACTATATATACATTCACAACGGTTTACTTCCAGTCAAACTTTAGATATTACTGCGATGCCCGAAATTGCTCGCTATATAGCCTATATGTCGGGTAAGTAGAAAAGGGGCCCCTTGCTCAAGACATTCTCCCGAGCAGAAATACTCACTGGCTTCAAGTCTTTCAACAGTCCAGGCTTTCTTCATGCATTGCAGGTGCAGTATCGTTGCAGCAGAGGTAACTATATATATGTCAAGAACATATATACCGTTGCATGTCCAAGCAAGGGTGGGGACTGAAATTTGCATTGTCTCCGTCATCGAGGCTACTCCCGCAAGCACTCCCCCTTCCTCTTATCATACCGAAAGAGCCTCCTTGCTAAGACCTTTGCCTTTCGTCGTGATTTCAGCCGCCTGCCTAACACGCGGAGCTAGTGGTATATAATTGAAAGCTTTGAACATACAGCTAGGTATTACATAGCTGTTTGTACGTGGCCGGCTGGCGTTTTAGTAGGCTCATCTCCTCCCCCTTTATAGCTCGAGGATATAGGATGGCCTGAGACCTTTACTTCCACTATAGCTGCGATCTTCATCCAAAAACATTCAGTAGATGTTAATTGATCATTTTTCTAAAGATAGTCAAGATCAAGTTTTCTAAGGGTAGGAGAGTATAGCTAGATCGAGGGTGGCGGTGGCGATTTGCATGCTGTTTATGCGCAGCTGCGCAGTTCTCTTTCAAGCAATGGCAGAGGCATCTAAGAGCTAGAGAGCCTTTATACTGTATAAGGCCAGCAAACGCGGTCTCTGTCCGTTTTCAGCCTGCTCTAATACGGATTCATTGGATGGTCTTCTTTCGTTCTTTCGTAGGGATTTCTAATAACATGATCAGTACAAATGTTTCTATTCATATATACCAACATTGACGACCGCTGGTGCATGTCGTCAACGTATTCCAGTTTTTCAGTCACGATACTTCGCCACATTGTTCGGGGACTGTCTGACAAGCGCGCGTTCATGCAAAAACTGTTAGCCTTATAGGAATATTTGCAGTGAATTGTTCCCTACGCTCGGCCGAAAGTTGGAATGACAATTCCACCAAAAACCGCTTCATAGGTATTCAATGTTGCCGTCGCAATGCGCACATATCTATACACCGTGCATCTAAATAAATTTGACTTAGGAAATTCGGCCAAATTACATCTGGTGGGTTCAAGAGTTAAGTAATACGCTCCTTTATGTTACAGAGAATTCCCGAATGCATAACGCCGAGAAGTTTGCCAAAGCGGAATCTTAGGGGCGCGTTAGGCCGAAGTGTGGAGTTACGCCTCCTTTCGCTTCGTGATCGGAACGCGGAAAAGAGGAGGAACGCGGAAAAGGGGGAAGGCCTGCGTGGGCTATAGCAATTGCATCCTCAGCCTCTGATTGGGCAGCGATCTACTACGTAGAGAAAGAGGAGGGGACTACAAACTGCAGCATTAAAGGTAAGCGACGTGAGCTTGCGCGAGGGATTGAGAACGGGCAAGGTCAACATGACGGATCCTGGCGATGGGACGTTTCTTTTTACGTCTGAATCGGTCGGCGAAGGTCATCCCGGTGAGTTTGACGACACCTTAGTTACAATTAGTGACAACTTGGGATTTTCTTGGGGAAAAACTTAAAGACAAGATGTGCGATCAGATTTCTGATGCCATACTAGATGAATGTCTTCGAAACGACCCTCTCTCCAAAGTTGCGTGCGGTAAGACATGCAGTAGCGAGGGCATTGCATGAACAGGAAATGTCGGCTGACCGCGTGCTCTCGTTTTCGGCAGAAACGGCGACAAAAACGGGCATGATTATGGTACTCGGCGAAATAACCACAAAGAGCCGCCTCGACTATCAAAAAATCGTTCGCGAAACGGTCAAAGAAATTGGCTTCGACGATTCGAGCAAAGGTCAAGTGTTAAGTAACTTAATAATTCGATTAGGCCAATATTAAATCATAATCAAGCGCAGGATTCGATTACAAGACATGCAATGTTCTCGTTGCCATTGAACAGCAGAGTCCGGACATAGCCCAAGGGGTCCACCAGGGCAGGATTGCTGAAGACGTTGGAGCTGGAGATCAGGTTATCTTTTCTATTATAGCTACTTATATATTTGAGCGGTCTCATGCGCAGGGGCTCATGTTTGGCTACGCAACTGATGAAACCGAGGACTACATGCCATTGACCATCATTTTGGCTCACAAGATGAATCGTCGAATGAGCGAATTGCGTCGCAATGGAAAGTTGAGTTGGATACGTCCCGATTCAAAGACTCAGGTTACCTAATAATCTAAGATGGAAACTCGCCTATACATACGAGGAGCATTCGCGTTAGGTCACAATTGAGTACAAGGCTGACGGCGGAGCTGTTGTCCCTCTTCGAGTTCACACGGTCGTAATTTCCGTGCAGCACTCGCCCGACGTTCTAATGGAACAAATGAAAAAGGACTTGAAAGAGCACGTTATCCAGGTCGAATTGATTTACACAGACAATGCTTTCTCTTTAAATGATTGCACAATATAGCACGTAGTTCCTAGCAAGTATCTCGACGACAGGACAATATACCATTTGCAGCCGTCTGGAAAATTTGTGATCGGAGGCCCGCAGGCACGCTGAATAGGATATCAATCTAATTAAGCTATCTCAAACTCTGCTTCTATTCAGGGAGATGCTGGAGTGACTGGAAGAAAAATCATTGTTGACACTTACGGTGGATGGGGAGCTCACGGCGGCGGAGCTTTCTCGGGAAAAGATCCGACTAAGGTTAGAATATGAGAGTGCGCGGCGCGGTGTAATGCGCAATTTTTGGTATAGGTTGATCGTTCCGGAGCTTATGCCGCTCGCTGGGTGGCCAAGTCGCTTGTTGCGGCTAAGCTGTGCAGAAGGGTCCTTCTTCAGGTGAACGATATATAGAAAGACAAGGGTATAATTTGACTCCGTTGCATGGTTCTTGCAGATTTCCTATGCAATTGGAATTGCTGAACCTCTTGCTATACACGTTGACTCCTATGGCACGGGCGACGACAAAACTTTGCTGAAAATCATTAAGAAGAACTTTGACTTGAGACCAGGAGTTATAATAAAGTTTGACGTCGTATATGTTAATAAAGAGAGAAGGTCAAAAACTCTTCTTATGTAGGTCTTTGGACTTGACCAAACCGGTTTACAAGGAAGCAGCAAAATACGGTCACTTTGGCAGAAATCAGTTCACGTGGGAAAAGCCAAAGAAGCTCGATCTCGACGTTTGACTCCTTTTGAGTGTTTACTGTGTTCTGATATCACCTTTCTTAGACTAGCGTGATATCCACTGATATTTCTGTTTTTCAACGCATGCAATGTTTCGTAAGTACCGTACCTGTTAGTGTTCGTGTGGAAGAATCGAATGAGCCTCAGATTCTTCCAAAACTATAACCCCTGAGGGAAAGTCTGGGTGCCTCTCCATGCAGCGCCCGCTAAATGCGTGAACGGGGGAGTGTAGGCATACGGACTCTTGACCAATCAGCGATCGAGCAAACTATCGCTAATTAGCCGAAGCCCTAAGTGAATTATAACGCTGAGCGACGCGACGCCGCGTACGCGGATCGAGGTCGCGGAACGTTTGCGCGTCGAAAAACGACGGCCGTGCATGCTAGACGGCATCCCGTCCGACCCGGCGCAGCGACGACTTTTTCCGCCGTTTACGGGTAGTCGCACGTCGCAATTTAAGGGACGTACGTCATGCGTATAACTCACTTATGGCTTCAGAAAATCCGCGATCGCTGATTGGTCGTAGATAAGAGGCGTCTACACTGAAAGTAGAGCTCTGATTGGACAATTAACCGACATGCAGACGAACCTCGCGATCTCCCGCAACGGTTGCGCAGGCGTCGAAGGCTGTGGGCTCCCCAAAAAGGCTGGAAAATCACGAGTCTGCTTCAGTAACGCGCGCCTTTTAGGCAATGAAGCTCTATCTCGGGCGAAATTCGGCGTCGCTGAAGTGCCTTATTGTCGCAAAAGCAACCGAATCATCTGTAGATGTGACCTTTTCACGAAGTAATGCGCGAGCAAGAATTGCGAGGCCTTTTATTTAAAACCTCTTGCAGGTGCGCGTTTCCACAATCCTTTACAGGGCGACGTCGAAGTAAGATTCGATCTGGAGCGTCTTTTGCTTTCTCGACAGCCGTTATAGCTTCCCGTACTGGAAGAGAAGCCGGGTTCGTTCGCAATCGGTGCGAAATCCGCGTGCGCGGTCCTGTGGCGCACTTCCGGTCGAGAAACCGGAAAAACTGACGAATCGTGGATAGAAGCGACGGAAAAGATTCTAGAGGTAAGGAGGAACTCAGAACGTGTTTGTAATGACGTCAGAGTACATTCAAAGCATGACGACGACTCTAAGGATTTTCTCGGCAAGTTTAACGAAAGTCTCAAAAATCGAAGTCAAGTGAGATCGTCTTTTCGCTGAATACGCGCAAAATATGACGTCGCGTAGGAGGAAACGTTCTCATTGGACGATCTGATCGTTCTTGGATTCGTTTACGATATCGTCAGAAATAAAACTGGTTTAGAAACTTTAGCAATTGCTTTAGTTTTTGAACGTTTTCGATCTTAGACGAATTCTCCAAATTTCCTCATTTCAACGCCTGGTGGAAAAAGCTGACGGGAATTCCTCAAATTCGGGCGGCCATAAGCCAATGGGAAAGCACGACTTCCGTACGCTTCTCAGTTAATTATGCAGTACATAGAGTTTCCTCAGAAAGGCTAGAACCATTACCCTACCCCGCACCGCTTGTTCGCTCCCATTCATTCTAAGTTCCCAAAAATGCATGATGTGATTCTACGTGAACATTGAATTACCTGCAGGCTCATGAACATTGGACAAAAGGCGCGTCGATTTTACCAAAACCGAAAGCAAGAAAACATCCAGTGTAAGAGAACGACTTCTCTTCCTCTTTTACACTGCCAAACAACTTTTATTCAGCTTGCCTTCCCCGGGCGAGCGCAACGTTCTCATAACGAGCGCACTGCCTTACGTCAACAACATACCCCACCTTGGCAACATCATCGGCTGCGTTCTAAGCGCCGACGTCTTCTCGCGCTACTCGCGTCTCCGCGGCTACAACGTCGTCTACATTTGCGGAAGCGACGAATACGGAACGGCGACGGAAACCAAGGCAACGGGGCGCGCTGAATCAGTGTATACCTAATGATTAATATGCATTTACATCTCTCTTAGGCTTTGGAGGAGGGAATGACTCCTCGCGAGATTTGCGACAAATACAATGTCTTGCATAAAGAGATCTACGAATGGTTCAATATCGATTTTGACATTTTTGGCCGCACGACAACGAGTCAACAAACGGAGTGAGAAATCTTATTTGGCTTTCGGCGGCGTGAAAAGAGGATATTTCTCTTTTTCCATTAGAATCGCTCAGGACATTTTTTGGAAGTTGTATCGCCGCGGATATTTGAGCAAAGACAAAGTCGAGCAATTGCTCTGCGAGAAATGCAATCGGTTAATTCATTCATTCTCATGTGTGAATGTTAATACATAATCGATTTGTAGATTTTTGGCTGATCGCTTCGTGGAGGGAACTTGCCCGTTGTGCAATTATCCGGTTCTGACATTTGCATTCATTTACTTTTTAGAGAATTTGGAACTTTCTTCCTATAGGACGCTCGTGGGGATCAGTGTGACAAATGTGGCAAATTGATCAATGCTGTAGAGCTCAAAGTATTCATGTCTCTCTCTCTCCTGTTCTCTAAAGCCTATGAACTCCTTTCGTAGGAACCTCGGTGCAAAGTGTGCAGCAGTTGCCCCGTCTTGAAAACGTCGGATCATCTATTTCTAGATCTAGGAAAAGTAGGGACTGCCCTATTGTGTACTTGAGAAATAGTCTCTCATTTCCTCTTGCCTAATTTTATTAGCTTGATCCTGAATTGAGACAATGGTCTCAGAAATCTATGAACGAAGGTCAGAGAGCATATAAGAGTTGGTAGCAAAGTTAACACTTTGCCGTTTTGCTGATGAAGGTCACTGGTCGTCCAGTGCCCAAGTGATCACAAACACGTGGATACGCGACGGCGTCAAATCGCGATGCATAACACGCGACCTCAAATGGGGCACGCCCGTTCCTCTCGAAGGCTACACAGACAAGGTGTTTTACGTCTGGTTCGACGCTCCCATCGGTTATCTGTCCATCACGGCCAATTACACGCCCGAATGGGATAAATGGTGGAAAAATCCGAAACAAGTGATTTATTAATCTATTTAATCAATGACTATAGCGGTTGCCTTAGGTCGAGTTGTTTCAGTTCATGGCCAAAGACAACGTTCCCTTTCACTCGGTCGTGTTTCCGTGTTCTCTACTCGGTACGGGAGACAATTACACTCTCGTCAATCACCTCAGTGCCACGGGTTAGATCGTCACGTGCTATTGACTTTGTATGATATGTGAAGAAGACCTTTGCAGACTATCTCAATTACGAGGGTGGAAAATTCTCTAAAAGTCGCGGCGTTGGCGTGTTTGGTAACGATGCCATGGAAGCCGACATTCCCGCCGACGTGTGGCGATTCTATTTGCTCTACGTGCGACCTGAAAATCAGGTATAAATTATTGTGACGTGTAAACGTTATGAATTGATTGTCGTGTCTCTGTAGGATAGTCAGTTCAGCTGGAATGATTTTGCACTGAAGAACAACACCGAACTTCTCAACAACTTGGGAAATTTTATAAACAGGTTTAAAGGAAGTGGCTATTGAATTATTTGCAATTTTTCTCTTGTCAGAGCATTGACCTTTGCTGAGAAATTTTTCGACGGCCGCGTGCCTGAAATGGATTTGTTGGAATCTGATTACGAACTCGTAGGTCAAATTAACGAGGAAATAGACGCCTACGTGAAACACCTGGAGGAGCTGAGGTAGTAAAATAAAAAGTGAATTAATTAAATAACTGGGCATATACATATGAGATATTCTCTATTAGAATTCGAGATGGCCTTAAAAGCATCTTGGCGATTTCCAGACTAGGAAATGGCTTCATTCAAGCCACAAAACCTTGGGAACTAGTCAAGAAATCTTCAACTGAAAGGTTGGTGAAGAGCCTACTCGCCAATACGTATTTGTATTACGCGTTTTCATAGATCTCGGGCTGGAACTGTTATTGGAGTGGCTGTGAATGTCACGTGGCTATTAGCTGTTTTGCTGCATCCCTACATGCCAAATATCAGTCAAATTGTGATGAAGCAGATTCAGGTACAGACTATAGGTGGACTGCAATGCGATGTAAAGAAGATTTGCTACCTAGGCACCAGAGCACTTACTGGTGATTCCCGCACACCTTACAGAAGTGCTATCACAGGGTCACAAGCTGGGCGAGGTAGAAGAACCTATGTGAAATGACATTAATTTCATTTTGTTGCATATAGACCTTTCCCTTGTTTCAAAAGATCGACGACGACAAGGCTGCCTCTTTGAAAGCGAAATACGGCGGGAAGCAGCAAGTGAAAGTACGCCTACTCCAAAACTATCACGTGACCTCGATTATATATCACTTTAGCCGTCGTCGAAGAAGCCCGGAAAGTAGAAAAGCTCTAAGTGACGCTGAGCTGTGTTTAATTCTTTCAGAACTTTTCGTCGTTTTTCGTGATCTTGCTGAAGCGGGTTAGTGAAGTTTGATTTCTGTTGTGTAGTTGTCGTCTGATGTGCAAGTTCTATGCGTGTACGTGGGAATGTGCATGTGCTGTTGAATGCCGTAGAAGGTTTATGTGAAGTCTGTCAACTTGTGTCTCGTTATAATTGTCAGTTTTCTCGTGTCCTATGAGTGCTGGATTGACAGCCATATTCTGCACACGCCGGGAAACTTATTTTCTTCGCTTTTGTTTCAGCTAGCCAATCTACGGCGAACGGGAAAAGAGGCACGTGCATCGATTGTACATACAAACTCCAGGGCATCTGGGCCTGAAGCGATCTGAAAAAGGTACGCCCATGCACACGGTCAGTCAGATAAGGCCCTGTGTTTTTTCGGCGCAGCGTAAACACGAAGGATCCGACTTAGGCAATGACATCATTTCATAGGCTCATCTATCCAGTTCGAATGTAGGACGTCTCACGGATAAGTTTGCATGAAGCGCGGTACGGTAGCGGCTGTGCATGGACCTATTAGTACCTGTTGCAGAATGTAATCTCTTTCTGACTATGAGTCCCTAACGCTGCTGTGTTCGCGCGACGGGTTCGGCCGGGTTCCTCGCGCGGGGCCTCGATCCGATGATCGAAGGCGACTGCAAAAGCCTTTGCTCGAGAACGCACCGCGACACTCTCGCGAGAAGAGGAATAGTTTAAGGTTTCGATCAAACTTTGGGAGTCTGTCAGCTAGTGTTCCTCAATTGCTTGTCTAAATGAGCGAGAAAGACCGCGTTTTGGCGGAGAAACCTACTTGCCTTGGAGAAAGAATCGTTTGCGCTTGCCTAGGATGATGCCTTAGATAAACAGGGCACCAGAGAGGAGAGGAAACTGTTCAAGGCCTAGCGTTCAAGCCCAGTACTTGCCATTTACGTCACTGAGAAGTGATACGATGGACCCGAGGACTCTGACTTTTTGTCCGTCTTTGAAATTGTTTTGCGTGAGAATTCGCAACGCCTAAGTATTCTAAAAGCGCGGCACTCCAACGGAAAAATAAGACTTGGTGTATATATGGAGACACAGATATACTAGAGATTGCTTATCATGGCTAGGATCAACGTTCGAGGTAATAGAGAGACTTCATGGATTGGAGATAGATATGTAGGACTATATGCAGCTGATACTCGTAACATCTTCTCGCGTTCGTGGAGAAAGGAAAGGAGAACAATAGGCGGAAGGTATCCTTATCGAAACTTCTACTTCAAAACGCAGGTAGAGGCCGGAGATACTCTAGACATTCACAACAATGCTGATGATCGCTTTCGTCTTTGTCCGAGTCCTTTGCGGGAAAAACGAGAGTGGAGAGCCCCATGCAAACTATTTGTACCCAAAAACTTACTGAAGCACACCCGATTTGGAGTTCGAACGGCGTTGCCTATGTGCAGAAGGCGCGTCGGCTAATTCCAGGGGCGAATAGACACGTAAAAAGCGTGCTAGAACGTCGATTGGTCTGAACGCGTGGCGACGAAATCCGGGCTTTTGAGCTTCGAGTTGTCGCTACGTCATTTCCCTAAAGTCCCCGTTTGGTGAGAAGGTGAAGCCTGAACAGAGCGTCTCAGCGGTGTGAAAATGCAATCAGTCGATCTTCCGCCGATCAGTCAAGTCGTTAACATGCGCCTAATAGAAGCGATGCAGTTGCTCGAACGCCTCAGCGGCAGAGAAGTCAACGACATACACACCCAAACGCAGTGCATTGTGAGGCTCCTCGAGATCTACCAAAGCAGAGGAAGCGCGAAACGAAACGAATCTGTAAGAAAAAAAAAGGGACCGTTCGAGTTCTTCCCGTACTTCTTCGATCTCTTTTCTTCCAGATCTTGTCGCACGTAGCCAAAAGCTTCTCGCGTTTTGATGGCAAATGCGACGATATGAGCCGAATTCTCGACGCGACTAATTGTTTCGTCGCCGACAAAGAGTCAGTCAAGTGTTTGAACGATCTCGAGCTCACTTCGACGGACGTCTGGATGAACGAGAGCGATTTCGAGACGGCGAAAACGCTCGGATCACACGAGAAACCACTGGTGTTGCTCGTCGCAGGTATACTTTAGAGCGATGCTAACGTATACATAGACGAGAATGCAGGTATAGAGCTGGGGACTTCCCCATACAGTCCCCAACGATCAGAATTGCGTGAGCGTACTTGATGATCAAAGTATAGTAGACAAACTGCCTAAAGAAGTAGCAAGACGTATTGCTAACAGTTCCTGCCATATAAGCTGGTGGAGACAGATCCTGCCCTAATTATAATAGACGACTTTGTATAGAGCAAACGTTCCAAGGCGTAATCCACAGCCAAAAAGACCTTTTATGCGGCCGCCTCTATCTTGACTTTTGTTGTTTGCTTAGTTACAATACGGCTGTAGTTCATAATGAGACGAGTTCCTGCTTCGTTTTCTTTAGAGTAAATTTTTTCGATTGCAGGAACCACGTCGTCTGGCAAGAGTACGATTGTCAATGGCTTGCTTGGATTTAATTTGCTTCCGACCGGCCACAATGCGACGACGTCCGCTCTGTGCGAAATCAAGTGGGGAGCAACAAAGACGGCGGTCGTGCATCTAAAGACGTGCACTGATTCCGATGGCGACGAGAAGTTCGAACCGGAAGCGCGACCTCTCTCCCTTGAAAATGAAGACAACCGGAAAGAATTGGCTTCCTATATCAGCTGCGACCGAGACGAGAAAGCGAGTGTGCGGCTTTGTCATAAAGTAGAAATATTTTGGCCTTTGCCGTTTTTGAAGGTAGGCTCGTTAATTAGACTATATATTTATACCTTTCTCTCATGTGACGATGCAAGGAGCTCACTATCATCGATAGTCCAGGCGTTTCTGAGGCCGACGAACTGTCTCCCGCTTCGCGGAAATTGACAGAAGAGTGTCAGCGTAATACGCCTTGTTGTCTCGTGTACGTCATCAATGCGGAACAGGCGGCTGAAGAAGGAGCTCAGGTGGCATGGAGACCGATTGTTCGAATTCTTTTACGTAAATGCCCCGCTTTCAGGTTGGCGGTTTGCTCGTCGAGATGGCAAAGAAGACGAATAACTCTCCACCCGTTCTCTTTATCGTCAATAAGTGGGACCAGTTTCTTCATCGTCCAGACGGCGAAAAGACGGAGAAGGAGAAGAAAGACGAATATCTCAAGCGACTTTTTCGCGAGTTGAAGCGCCGATGGCCCAACTTCAGGCCTAGTCAGGCGATCACGATGAATTCTCTAATAGGGGAAATGGCTCAAGAACTGGGCGTGCTGACGAGCGACATGGAGTCGCTGCGTGAAGGATTAACCGATCTAATCTCTCAAGCAATGAAGCAGAAACTCCGAAAAGCTCTAAAGTAGGTTATTAGTTTGTCCGTGCCTGCTCTTCCAGAAAGTCCCTCTATAGCGGAGGCTGCATATATATAGACTAGTCTGATGCACTATACTGTAGTATACATGTATAGCCCGTTTTATTCGATAGCCGCTTTATCTTTTTGTCTTATAGAAAACCTGCAGACCTGCTCGAACGCATTGAGCAAACAATCGAGATGACTATGCGTCGATCGAAACTGTCCGATAAGGAAAAAAGAGACAATTTAGAAGAAAAAGCTGCAATCCTGAGCAGCTTCAAGTCAACCGCCAATAGCGGCAAAGTATCTCACTTGAGATCTCGACTTGAGAGTCGCATCGATGACGCTGTCAAAGAATTGGAGACGGCTTTGCAGAAGAAGGAGAGCGTCCAAGCGGCTCTCAAGTGGGGAAAGTCGACCGAAGCCCAAGCGGCGCTGGACGAGCAGGCCATCGACGCCTTCGTTCGTCATCGACTCGAGAAAGCGGTCGCCGGTCATCCGTTGACGAAAGAACTCGTCGAGTCGATAGAGTTTCATATTGCACCCTCTGTCTTCAACGAAATCACGAACCTTATTGTCTTTGCATCGGGCTTTATGTCGGAGAGTCGCATTGTGAGTAATGAAGAGCATGGCAACGGCGACGACGGCGGCGACGACGACGGCAGATTTGAGCCGTCTGTCAATGCAAAGAGCTACTCTTGGTTGGCTCTAATGTTTGGGTCAATTTTATTTCCTCCACTACTCTTCGTTGGCGCTGTGAAATTCGTTCGGCGCGAGCGATTTCGCAAATCCGTCGAAGTAGCCTACGGCAAAGCGATAAGGGAGAGACTGCGGCACACGGTCGTCGGATTCGTTGCATCGAGGAGTCTCGCGGCGCGTTATCTTATCAGAGAATTCACCGCGGTGATTGACAGGCTGGACAAGCAGCTAGCGTTGTGGCGGAAATCGTACAAGAAAGAAGACCTGGCGACGTTCGAGCAAGTGCTGCATCGTTGCAAAGCGCTTATTTCTCGAGTGTCAATCTATTTGCTCGAACTCGGCATTGAGGACTTTACGGACGACGACGTTGAATTCGTGAACAAACGCAGATCGAGCGGAAGCGGGCAGTTCGGCACGGTCTATAGGATCTTTCTAAAGCCAAAGAATGAGCGTGCAGCGCTGAAAGTCTTTGATGAATTGAAGAGCAGAAGTGAAACGTCGGCAAACATACTCCGCGAATTGAACTGCTGCAAGTACGGGGGGGAAACTATTTTCTTAGAGGGCGTGCAACGAATTCGAGTATTTTTTCTTAGAAAATTCGGAAAACGTGCGTTCTTTCTGGTGGAATTTTATGGTTTCGTAAGTCTTGGCGATCCTCCCTATCGCACAATGGCTTTGGCGATGGAGTGGTGTGGCGGTGGCACTCTCGCCGACGAGATCGAGGCAATGGGCACAAAGTTGCAATCTGGTCGATCGTCTCAAGGATACAAAATTTGCGTGCGATTGCTCAGAGAACTGCTTACTGGCGTGGCGTTTTTGCACCAAGGATCTGTAGTGCACAGAGACATAAAGCCAGAAAACATAATGGTAACCATTTTGTTATTTATTCTTCGTAAGCAGCTAATTAATCATTTTGATTTAGCTGACAAATGATAAGCAGATTCGAATAGGAGATTTTGGTTTTACGAAAGACAGGGAGAAGATCACGGGCACGTACTGTGGCACGGAAAACTACATAGCGCCCGAGGTTAGAAAGCGAGAGCCTTATGATACGTCAGCCGACGTTTTTAGCATTGGCATCATCATGTGGGAAATGTGGGAGGGCAATAGAGCTCGTTACGACGTGACGAGCGATCAGTCTCGGCCAGAGGGATTATCTGAGGCCGCACAAGATCTCAAGACAAGTCGTCAACAGACTGCTTCTGCTGATGAGCGCTTCCGCTCTTGGAAAAAGTTAATGGAGACGTGCTGGTCACATCGACCGTCGGCTAGGTCAACAGCAAGAGAAGCCTTGGACATTGTTAGTGAGTGGTGATTTTTAGCCTACCCTATTGGTTTTGCAATGCTATTTTGCACGTTTATATTATGGCTGTGAAATGTTGTAGCTGGAGCTGATTATGCTGCATAGGTCGATATAGATTGAATAAGCATCTCTTGTGACAAATTCGAGACTAGCGGGTGCAGAACTTGAAGCTGACTGACCGACTGACTGATTATAAAAAAGGTGAGTGAGAGGGGGCCCCCCTTTTTCAGTGACGAATACTAAAAGCCGTGTAGAAATAAACCTAGAACCAAACCAATGCCTTCATTTCGAAGGTCCACGGAGAAGTTGAGTTCAAACACCGGCTCCCGGCCGACCGACGCCGACACACGCGTAGGCCTACAAGTAGCAATCTTCACTCATCGATAGATACGATAGCATGATTAGATAAAAACCGTTCGCTGAGCGTAGCTAGCTTTTCTTCGTCGTTTGGTAAACCAGACGTTCATCTTGAGTTGCTCCAGACTGGAGTTGGCTATGAGAAAGCCTGCCACTACTCCTTCTCCGTCATTTTATTTGGACTGCCAGAATACCGGGAAATGAAACAAATTTCGCCACTTTGACTTTCTAAGTAGATGGAACAAAAAAGCACATTTGACGTACATTCCAACTAGAGAAGGCGTCGGCTATACATGCTCACGTGCAACCTCGGCGATTGAGTAGCAGAGAGAAATGAAGAGCTCTACGTGCTGTCTTGCTCTCTTATTCCTTGCAACTCTCCCTTCCAGAGTCGATGCGAGAATGCCTACGTTCAACTGGGACACCGTACCCGTTTTCAATCACATGGGCAACGAAAGCGGCCCTTTCAACGATGCAGCCGTTCGCATACTCTCTCGCTTTCCCCTCGTCACGTTCGAAAAATCTCAAGGAATACGCGAATCAAGCTGCTGCGCCGAAGACAAAATCATCGCCGCAGCGAAGCAAATCAAAGCCGTCAATAGCTCCGTCCATACCATCTTCTACTTGAACAGCGTCATAGATTTTAACCAGTATCATCTCCACGAGGAATTTTCTCAAAGACCTAACCTCTATCTTCGAAACTCTTCCGGCAATATTGTCGAAATTCCTATCGGCAACAGTACGCCGCATTACAACGTATTCGACTTCTCACAGGAAGAGGCACGCCAGCTCTGGTCCGCCGTCTGCATTAGCGCTTATAAGACTGGGTACATTGACGGCTGCTTTGCAGATCGCGCCGGCGAGAAGAATTTCCGAGACAACAAACTTACTCTCGAAAAGGAGGCAGCCTACAGGAGTGGACACGATAAAGTGCTGCAGGATCTCCAGAAAGCGCTGGGAGACAATGTCCTCATTGCAAACAATTATTTACTATCTGACGTTGGTGCGACGATGATCGAAGCGTTTCGGTCCAACGAGGAGTCAATTGAGCTTTTGCAGAAGGCTGTCATGCAGAAGAAGCTAGTCGAAGTGCACGCTGGGTATTATGATTCCTGTGAGAATATTACCGATACACTAGCTGCCTTCTTGATTGGAGCCGGGGAGTATTCTTACTACGCCTGTTCGGCGGCTTGGTCTGTCAATGCTGATTGGCTTGTCTGGCATCCTGAGTATGATAAGCCGCTTGGAAAACCGTTAGGATTAGCCGTTAAGGAAGGAGAGGTCTACACAAGGCGTTTTGCGTCTGGAACTACGGCTTCGTTTGATATCAGCACAAACAAAGGAGACATTAGATGGGCTAAATAAATAGGTGGCTTGCATGTTCTTCTTGCTCCTTTTTTTTTCCTCTCTCTTTCTCTATGTATTTTTAATTTAAAAGTGGCTGAAGTTTGTGCAACAGTCTATCCCTGCGCTAGCGGCACTCAGCCAACGAGGCAATTCAAACTAACTTTGTTTCCAAGGGCAGGCTGAAAGTGATTTTTGACGATACCTCACGCAGCCTATTTATATTGATTTGGCTCCAGTCGAGAGAGATCGACTCAAGGTCCTAGATCATTGAGCGCGAGACGGCTAATTTGGCAGAATATGAAGGATATGGCGGAAAGACGAGTAATCAAATTGCATGCCTGTAATTGATCGCCAAACTTCGCTGCAGCTCAGTGATAATTAATCAGAGGAGACAAGGGACTTGCCGGTATATATAGGCATCGAAATCAAACCTGACAGTCACCTATGGTGGTTGCATTCTCATCATGATCCGTGCAAACTAAAATATATAAAAGGAATTCTATGGCGCGTTTTAGGGTCCTAATTGTAGTCGCATTATTTTTGTTATTCTTATTATTATCGCGTCCGTTGAGAGAGACAGAAGACATGAGAAGATATTTCGTGCAATTTTACCTTGGGGCATGCACTGGGACCATAGCTGCGACGACATGCCCACAGAACTCGCGAGCCTAGCGGTGAAGTAAGGTGCAACGGTGTCGAACGGGCTGCATGAGGCAATGGCAGCGTTTTATCGGCTCACCTGTCCGCCCTCTTCAGTTCGATGCTCGTTTTCGAGTTATAACGCAAACGGCACGGCTTTCGGCCATCACGGAAGAACGCCATTTCAGTTCGCTAGGCTACTGCGCCGATTGGAAAGTGAAACGCCCAGGCATGGTCACGACTAATCCGGGTCAGCAGGAAAACCCGGACTTAGTAGAAAAATGGTCGAAACGAGCTTTTTCGAGGCAGAAGGCTACTCTTCAGCGATTCTTTTTGGCTTTTGAGATATTTCTGTGACGTTGCTCTTGTCAGTAAAGACGGACAGCGATTTCCAGCTCACCAAATGACTCTCGCGGCCGCTAGACTACTCCGTTGTTTCGTTCCATGTCTACAGAGAACCGTCTAGAGACAGTAAGTAAAGTTGCTCGTTCAGCGGCCGCGGAAAGGACACCGGTTCTATATCCAAGCCCAAGTGAAAGAAAAACAGAAAGGATCGCTTATCAAATATCTAAAACCCGGCAGATCTGTTTGAAGTGTTTTGAAAGTGGGTACACGCTTCGCGGCTTGGTCTTTTGAACAAAAAAATGCGACAATTGAAACAATTTTGAGTCCTAAAGAGTTTCTTGTGCTACCAAGGACATGGGTGTTCGATTATTGGCATATAGTTAGTTGGACATCTATATCCTGAATACGTCGTAGGAGAATCTGAATTTTTTCCTAGGTCGCAGTGTTCAGCTAAACGCTTCGTGAAACTTCGTATTGATACTAGACGCTTATCGTAATCTTGTTTTGTGCACTGGGAAAGAAGCTTTCCGACATCATCTGGAAGGCGAGCAAAAACATGCCGAATTCGTTCTTGAAGTATCCTGCTTTGAGTTGATGCGTCCAACTTTTCAAAAATGTCGTTGTCTAGAATTTGATGGAATGAAAGGTGTCTCCACACGTACCCTACAGCGGATTTCCTGAGACGAGACAGCTTGTAATTCTCAGCCAAGACAATTGACTTGAGATCAAACGCGCCGCGGGTAAGCAAAGCTTTTTCGCACGCTCTCTTTATTCCTTGCATAAGAAACTCGTCAGCTAAAGGTAAAATCTTGTCTATCAAGTCCACTATGAATGGTGAATCAATCGACGACATATCAATTATATTGCCGTAATTGCACTTACCAGTTAGATCCTTGTGTGGAGGATACAAAACCTGGAGCAGGTCAAGCACGTCAGAAGCCGTTTTGTCTTTCAATGTCGCCGTCTTCGTTTCTCCTTCGGCAAATTTGGCATCAGCGAAAAGAGTTTCAAAGAAAGGTGACGCCACGCTGAGCACACTCTGATGAACGTGAAATACGCGGTCTTCTACGATTAGTGTAGCGTCGCTTTTCTTCCACGGTTTCTCAAAGTCGGGAAAAGAAATGGAATCAGAATCAGATTCGGAATCGCTCATGATTCGCTGTAAGGAGTACGGTGAGTACGGTGAGGCGAAGCGAGCGTCTTTTGCACGTGAGCTGCAATTTATTGATTGCCTTCCCGTATAGCCTTCTTTCATGCAGTTAACGTAGGCGAAATCGAACGATAACAACATTTTAACAAAATGTTGACGCTTTTCGCGTCAAGCTTTTGACCCCGCAAAAGATCTTTTAGCAATGGAATTGACAGAGTTGCATTACTAGACAGCTCCTCGTTCGGGGCTAATTTCCGTTGTTTTCGTGCACCAATCTACTAATAGGTCCATAACCGCTACCGTACCGCGCTTCATGCAAACTTATCCGTGAGACGTCTTCAATATCCCAATTGTCTTGTTGTTAATTAAAATATGGCTCATGGATAAAGTTCGTGCTTGGTCGTCGATGTACAAAAAAGGCAACGTATTTATCTTTATAACTGTTGTCTAGGTATTGGCTGGGACATTGTACGCCAGCCACGTGGACTCTATTATTCTCCCCCTTATGCGCTGAGATTTAATTAGTGTATACTACGTCCGAAACCTTTTTGGAACAACCCAATAGTGCCACGGATAGTAGAGGAAATTCGTAAAAAACGCGCGTCTGCTGAGCGTACCGGTAGATGAAACAAAAACCTCAGGCGAGTGGATGACGGTGTGACCATAGATAAAAGATGGTGTGACGCAGTTTTCCTTAGTCCGGGGCTTTGAACTTCTATAAACAACGGAGGAGCTTTTATAGATACCTCGACGGGTTTTCCAAGAATTGAAGCAATAGCAAAGGGTAACGATATCGATATCTATAGTGCCGTGAACACGTTTCTAGAATCCCACTTACTCCATTTTGCGCCTGCAGCGCCCAACTGGCACGTAGATAATCATAAATGATTCTACCGACCCTTACTATTGTGGCTACACTAGCTTATCTGACCTACGGTAACGCCTACTTTCAGTTTTAAGAGACAGATATATCATTGTAGTGTTGGTTTTCAGCTTCAAACAGCGTTCGGCTCGTTGGCGGCCAATTTGCGCCCAACGAAGGCCGAGTCGAAGTTCTGCGCAACAGTCTATGGGGAACTGTCTGTGATGATTCATGGGACCTCAACGACGCTAAAGTTGTGTGCAGACAACTTGGCTTTTCCGATGCTCTCGCAGCCAAAGAAAGAGCATATTTTGGCGCAGGCAGTGGAGACATATGGATGGATGAGGTACAATGCGTCGGAACCGAAGCGTCTCTGCAATCATGCTTATTCGATGGATGGGGAAACAACGACTGCAGCCACGGTGAAGATGCCGGAGTCGTCTGCCGAAACGGTAATTGCATTGATTTTCCACCGACGTGGCACGTGCCACTCTAATCAATAATTTATTCTGTCCTTTATTGCAGATCCCGCGCAAATTCGACTCGTAGGCAGCTTGTCACCATCCGAAGGGCGTGTAGAAATACTGCACGACAACGAGTGGGGTTCCGTTTGCGACGACCACTGGACATTTTTGAACTCGCGAGTGGCTTGCCGTCAACTCGGATACAGCGATGCAAGTAAAACGCAAAAATTTGGTGCTGGCATGTCTGCGCAGACAATATGGATGGACGACGTCATGTGTAATGGCACAGAAAGTAGTTTGAACGAATGTTCGTTTCTTGGATGGGGATTGCACAACTGCGGACACGGCGAAGACATCGGAGTCAAATGCTGTAAGAATTGCTGCATACTATCCTATCCATTGACGCATTCAAAAGCATTAAATCGAAAGAGAAACTCGCTTATTTCTGATACGAGAGTATAGAGGCACAGAGTAGATTTGTAAGACCTGACCAGTACCGGTACATATATATGTATGCAGCAAACCCTTTCGCAAACAAGTCAGATTATCAAAACCAAACCTTTTTTTGCAGCAACTAAAGGCGCTATAACTCCGCCCTCAGCAGCTCTTCGTCTTACCGGAACTTCCTTCTCTTACGCCGGAACGGTGGAAATTTTTCACGAAGGAAGATGGGGTGCAATTTGTAGCAACAATTGGAACATCGTCGACGCTCGCATCTTCTGTCGCCAGTTGGGATACAAGGACGTGGTAATGATTACAAGGAATAGCTATCACGGAAACGGCAGTCAACCTTCGTGGATGAATAACGTGCGCTGCTTGGGAGTCGAGAAACGCATAGAAGACTGCCCTTTCGACGGATGGTACGAACGCCGTTGCTCTGAAAGAGAATCAGCCGGAGCCATCTGCGGTAGGTTCGAAATCGAAGCGACGAATAATACATTTAGAATTTGATTTTAAAGCACCGGCGCTTGCGCCCACAACCGGTAGTCCAGCGGCGACAACCTCACCACCTTGGTCGACGACAGAGTCGAGTGCAACGCCATCCAGCGCCACCGCTTCTTCAGCGGCTGCAACGCCAACAACAGCCCATGCCCCAACCTTCAGCCCTTCATCATCATCATCATCGTTTCCAACTAGTGACTCTATGGCCGTCACTTCAGGTTCAGCATTGCTTTTAATTAAAATTTTACTCTACGTTATTAGTCACATAAATGTAGGCAATATCATGATTCTTTATGGTCACGGTGGCTACATCGCCGGTATCGCAGCGTTGAGCGGACTACTGACAACGGTCACTATTATTTTTGTCGTTGTCTATTTCAGACGATGGCGTCGCGGCTCTTCCGATGACGACGATCTGGCTACTAAAAAACCCGACGTCGCGGTGCCACCTCCCTCAGAGACAAGCCCTCAAGAAATTCAACCGTATATAGAAATGAACTCCAGCAGGATATACGAAGCGACGAGAAGTTTGAAACAAGGCAAGTCAAGATACGTTACTAGTGGAAGTACTGCGCTATCGAACAATGGCTACGCCGAAGTCGGCTTGAACGATCCAAGCAACCCGAGGAGTCAAGAAGGCATCTACGCGAATGTGTCGTAAACTCAAGGCCAATGTGCCGAAGCGAGTATTACAAGACGCCTAAGCTCTATGCTACTCTTTAGTGAAGATTGTGTTTTGTATGTGTGAGTTTGCAGCCTGCGTGTCTTGTGAAGTAGTAGATTTGAATGAAACCTTGCTTATAATTAATTAAGACTGCAGAAAGCTCAGATAATGGCCTAGCTTTAACAGGACGGCACTCTACATTCCGGCAATCCCTTATAAGGTACGTTTTTTATCTAGCACGGAATTTTGAATGAAGGCACCAAAGACGCATTATTTCAGGCGTACGAAGGAAGCGGAACGGTATCAAAAAGACGAGTTGTGTCTTAATTACTATGATAGAAAGAATCAACATCTCTTTGGAGTCGAAATCAGTATTAATCGTGCATTGCCGTTGTTAATAACGTACGGTAAAGAAACCGCCGTCTGGAGCATTAGGAGTCACATGCCCAATCGCAAATTCCTATCGATTGATAGTCAGTAGTTTGTAGCAATTTTGTGGACACGATTTGTAGCAAAGCCTACATTCTCAGCTGCTATTTTAGGTGGCAGTTCGAGAGAGAAGTCGAATCAAAATTTCTATATATTATGCCGTGAGATGCGTCACTGAATGGTCCGTCTGTGATAAGCGAAGGGGTTTTCCCTACGCCGGTACCAACGAGAGCGGCACCGGGGCTCAACATTTCCGGCATACCCGGACTAGAAAAAGGAGCGGCCCGTGGACGAAAGTAAGGGATGAAGAGCTAGAGGGAGTGTCTCTACTTGCCCTTTGGGCCTACGTAACGAATGACTACCGCATCGCCCTTTGATCTAGAAAGCGGAACGGAGACGTGACCGGAGGAAGAGTCCTTTGTAGAAGATGGTGTGCTGGAGTCCAATGTTCCAATGGCATGCATGACGACTCTAGGAACTAGATAAATGTGTTATAACTAGTGATTGGTCTTTGATCTGTACTGTAGAAATACCGGTGTTGTATCGCAAGCTCCCAGAGACAGAACAACGTCCTATTATCAAGGTCGAGCCACGCTAGCCGCAACTGCAATTTACGTAATTGTGCCATCCGGCACTAGATCAGCAATGGATTGTGCAATTAAGTGAAGGAAACTAGTTACTACGCACTAAAGCCGGACACAAAGCTATGCATCTCCGCTCCTGTCGTATATCTGCTTATTGCTGAATGTTTTAGTCTTCTGCGATTAACGTAGGGTGTTTTTCAGATATACCGTAGATGGATTCATTGACGTTGGAAATGAGAAAAAGAGATAAAAGGACTAATGACATTGGATCATCCTCAAGTGAGAATGATTTTCTAATTTCAAAATATTGCGCTACATTGGAGCGTTCCCTTTACATTCGCGCTGCGGGTTCGGGTTCCTCGCGCGGGGCCTCGATCTGCATGATGATCGAAGGCGACCGCTATTTGGACGGAGCTATGCTAGTATAACAAGCCCGCGAGGCCAAACGGTTCGTGCGAGTCCAAATTCGCAAAGAACGCTTCGGAGATCCGCGGAACACTGATGTATAGACCTGTCCAGTGTCTCTCCGAACAACTTGAGAGTGAGCTATCAATTGCGAAGCGCTTCGCAGTTGTAGATCGCTGCAAAAAAGAGGCGAACGTGATCGGCGACGTCTGGATCGTCTTTTCATCGCGATAAAAAAGGCACCCGCTTGCCCATACGCTTACCGACGCCGTATTTTGCATCGCTGTTGGCTCCCACGCTGTCATCGTCGCCGAAATCGGCTGTATCCTTCGCCTATACCACGGATTGTAGAGAAAACAATAACCTTCACCGCATCCTTCTCAACACAAGCGCGTTACCACAAGATTGAGTCTTCCAATCGTCAACGTTAACCATGGTTTCTGCTGACAAAACTGTTATATTCTGCTTTCTTTTATCATATCTTTGCGGCGTGAGTCGAGCCCAGTTCCCGACGGCTTGCGTGCAAAACGTCACTCGCTACGTCAGCGGCGGCGATGTCGTCGAAGCGCAAGAACTAACTCCTGTCTGCTGTCCTGACGCCTGTGGTGCCGGTAAGACACATAGCGTGCATTCCACGCATGATCTAGAGTGATGAGCAAGAGGACCTTGCACTTTCAACTTCCGCACTGAACGATCTTTCCGTAAGCGTGAACGTTTCGTCCTGTAACTTGACGAGCGTCGTCAACGGATTCAACTGCGACCCTAATAACCCGGAACAGAGACGACCTCTTCAACGTTGCCTCGGTTGCTGTCAAGTCGACGACTGCTGTCACGATGGCGGAAAGAATTCATCCGGCAGAGAGCCGTCTATTCTCCCCAACGCTTCCCACGTGGCTTATGCTCTCGAAGCATCCGTCTTTGATTCGTCCGAGTGGACGACGGAAACGCTAACGGAGTCGTTTCGAAATCGTCTAGAGGGCTTCGCTCAGCCGGTTCCCCCGTACGCCGCTAATCACGATCAGCACTACGTTCACAATCAAGTTCACATATTCGTTGGAGGAACGGAAGTTCCGCTTTCTCCTAATAGCCCTTATTTTTGGCTTCATCACGGCATGATCGATTACGTGTTCGAGCAGTGGATTAGCAGGTACAGCGATAGTCCGTTTAGGCCTACCGCAGCGGAAGCCGACGCGAAGCCAATTGCGCATCCTGGTCATAATCCTGAAGAATACATTGTTCCGTTTTTTCCTACTGTCACTCATCTTGACGCGTTTAAGCCGGCTTACGAGTTCGGGTACGAATATGAAGAAGCTTCTCTTGATTATGCGCCTACCGAATCACCTCCCAATGCAATCACAACCCCTTCCACAACCACTTCACCAGCAAAAAAGCCTGATACCTTGTCTTGGATGCTTCTTCTTCTTCTGGGTATCGTGGGTGCAGTGAAAATGAAAGAGTAGAGCAATCGGACTCTTTTAGACAGCTAAAAATGCGCCTTGCTGTGGTGCAGGTGTGCATGTTTTCCTTTTATGTTTCTTCACTGCTTGCTATTTGATGTTCGCTGGAATGTTTTGACTCATTCTGTCCATGCATCGCTGTTTTTTCTGTCGTTTTCTATGGAATTTTGATTTAGTGTGTACGTAGCATTTGCATTGTGCGCTCCAGCTGATTTCATTGCGTTTTGTTTGCAGTTAAAGCGATTCTGCAAAAAATAAAAAGAGTCTTTTTAATTAACCGTCGAATCTTACGTTGACGGCGCCACCAGTGCGACACCAAGTTGAGATCGGAAAGCACGCCAATCAATTCGTCAAAATCGAGTAGAGGATATCGAATGCACTTTGAAAGTCTCTCGACGACGTCATCTCGACGAGACGCTTCGTCGCGTTTTTGACAAGTTTATGCACCAGAGACAGAACGCCGTCTTCCGATATCACGCCCAAGTCGCCTTGACAATTAAAGAATCCTCTCTAGATGATTGACTGATAGCTAGGCCGAGATCGAAACTCCTCGCTGTTAAATGCTCAATCGTACAACGTTGACGGCTGCAATGCGATCGCAGACTCGAACTAAATCAACATCGTCGTATTGATTGGCCTAGATCGCCAAATTAGTTGAGGCATGCAAGTCGACCATGCAGTCGACGGCGTAATTGGAGCCAGTCTCTGCACTACTGCACCAGATGACTGAATTAAAGAGAAGAAGCTACGACGTATAGCGATCGGACGCTTTGAACAGACGCCAGACATGCGGCTTTCCACTGTAGGCGAATTCGATCAATTTTTTTCAGAATCTCCCAGTCGACGTCCGGAATAGAGATCACAGTTTGAGTTCTGAAAGTCTCTAGACGGTTCTCTGTCAAAAGGGAACGGAAGAACGTAGTAGCGGCTGCGAGAGTCATTTGGTGAGCTGGAAAACGCTGTTCGTCTTTACTGACGAGAACGACGTCTCACAGATATCTCGAGAGCCAAAAAGAATTAAGATTATGTACAACAGAATAGCCTTCTGTCTCGCAAAAGATCGTTTCTTCCACTTTTTACCCCAAATCCGGGTTCCTAGCTGTCGACCCGGATTCCCAGAGTTTCCAAATGGTTGAAACGGTCGTTTTCGAGACAGATGATTATTCTGCTCTTGACAGCCTCGATTCTTTTCGACTATCGAGTTATTTATGCGACGTCGTTCTCGTCAGTAAAGACGGACAGCGATTTCCAGCTCACCAAATGACTCTCGCAGCCGCTACTCCGTTCTTCCGTTCCTTGTTTACAGAGAACCGTCTAGAGACGTTCAGAACTCAAGCGGTGATCTCAATTCCCGACGTCGACGCGGAGATTCTGAAAAAATTGATCGAATTCGCCTACAGTGGAAAAGCCGCATGTCTGGCGTCTGTTCAAAGCGTTCGATCGTTATACGTCGCAGCTTCATCTCTTCAATTCAATCATCTGGTGCAGTTGTGCAGAGACTGGCTCCGACTTCACGTGGACTCGTCGACTTGCCTCAATTTGGCGATCTTAGCCAATCAATACGACGACATAGATCTAATTCGAGTCTGCGATCGCATTGCAGCCGTCAACGTTGTGCGATTAAGCGACAGCGAGGAGTTTCTCGTCCTATCAGTCGATCATCTGGAGAGGATTCTTTGTCAAGACGACTTGGGCGTGAGATCGGAAGAGGACGTTCTGTCTTTGTTGCGTACATGGCTCAAACGCGACAAAGCGTCTCGTCGAGATGACTTCGTCGAAAGACTTTCAAAGTGCATTCGATATTCTCTACTCGATTTCGACGAATCGATTGGCCTTCTTTCCAATCTCGACTTGGTGTCGCACTACGAGTCGTCGTTGACGACGTCGTTTTCTTATCGACGTCGTGTCGGTTTCGAAGGCGTTTTACTCGTTGCCGGTGGCATACAAACTAAACGAGACGACTCCGACGTGTGGACGCTGACCTGTGAGGCGAAAACGTACGACGCTAACAGCGACTCGTGGACGTCGTTTCCTTCTCTCGCTACGGCAACGTGTCGACATAAGATTGTGACGTCATTCGACGAACTTTACGCGCTTGGCGGAGACAGCGTCTGCGAAGCGGGTGGCAAAACGTATGGTGTCACTGACGTTGTTCAGCGATACGACGCTGAAGGACGGCGATGGGTGGACGACGTTAAGCCTATGTCTTGCCCAAGAGACGGCTACGAAATTGTGTGTCACGACAATCGTATCTACGGCATGAGTCTGGATTGGAACTTCGGCGTTGAGTGCGAAGTCTTTGATCCGGCGAGAGGAACGTGGACGCCTGTTTCATCTCCTTCTCGCGATCAAGCTTTCGATTTCTTTTCCTCGCGTTACATTTTTTTCTCACAAGCTCGTCATATTTTTGCAATTGGTCACGCGTGGCTGGGAGAAATAGGTTGTATGCAGTACGATCCGTTGGAGAACCGTTGGCTTGATAAGAAGTCTTTTCCTGGTGCGTACGAGAAGACTAACTCAGCTTGGAACACCAACCAGGTTCTGGATCCCTTTTTTTGCCATTACGCGTCGATGGGAGAGCGACTTTACATCCTTTCTCATTGCGAAAGTTCTACAGCTGTTGTCTTCGACCTCAATGAGCGCTTCTCTTTAGTGGAGAATTTCTCTCCATTACGCAGCTATGCTGGAGATTTATTTGAAAGGAACTGCGGACTCGCTGGCGATCCTGATAACAATAGAATGTATTTGATGGGTACGAAAGAACGTGAGAAACAACTTGCCGTCTACGACGAACGTTCAAAGAAGTGGGACGTGAGAAAGTGTGAGTGGAATTTTCCTAATAAACGTGACTGTGCAGTCGTGGACAGGAACTTGATGTTGAACTTTGTGTAGTAAGGTTTGATTGTGAAATGATATTGTCGTGTGACAATGTTGATTTTTTGTCTTCTCGATCAGGTTGAGTCACTAACATTTATTTTCTTTGTTTGGTAGGGAGATGCGAGCGTCCGTGTTTGTCTATTTCATTATCCGTGCGTGCGCTGCTAACATAGATATTAGAGAGAGATCTATGCTGCTAGTTGTGCGTGCATGGACGTCACGTGCACAAGACCGACTGCTGCGCACGTCATAGCCTCTCGCGGACACCCTGCGACGATCGACGAAGGCTACTGTACGCTCAGCTAACGGTGTTGATCCAAATCATCCTATCGTATGAGTTAGGATTGCTGCTTGTAGGCCTACGCGCGTATGGCGGCGTCGATATCGGCCGGGAGCCGGTGTTCGAAGTCAACTTCTGAAGAAATTACCTTAGCTGCGATAACATGCCCACAGAACTCGCGAGCCTAGCGTTGAAGCAAGGTGCAACCATAGATATGGTGCAACGGTGTCGATCGGGCTGCATGAGGCAATGACAGCGTTTTATCGGCTCATCTGTCCGCTCTCTTCAGTTCGATGCTCGTTTTCGAGTTATAACGCAAACGACGCGGTTTTCCGCCATCACTGAAAAACGCCATTTCAGTTCGATAGGCTACTGCGCCGCTTGGAAACTGAAACGCTCAGGCAGGGCAAGGCAGGGTCACATCTAATCCGGGTCATCAGGAATACCCGGACTTGGAAGTTAAAATAGAAAAAAAAGAGCTTTTTCGAGGCAGAAGGCTACTCTTCAGTGATTCTTTTGTGACGTCGTTCTTGTCAGCAGAGACGGAAAGCGATATACAGCTCACCAAAGGCCGCTGGACTACTCCGTTCCATGTTTACAGAGACCCGTGTAGAGACAGTACGTAAAGTTGGTCGTGAAGATGTGCAACGGCCGCGGAAAGGACACCGGCTTCACGTCCAATCAAGGTCATATCCAACCCCAAGCGGGTGAGAAAATCGGTTATCAAATATCTAAAACCCGGCAGATCTGTTTGAAGTGTTTTGAAATCGGGTCTACACGCTTCGGCTTGCAAATGTATATGGTCTTTTGAACAAAAAAACGACAATTGAAACAAAGTTATGAGCACCAAAGACTTTAATTCTTGTGCTACCAAGGACATGGATCTTCGATTATTGGCATATAGCTATTCGGAGATTCATATCCTGAATACGTCTTAGGAGAATCTGAATTTTTTCCTAGGTCGCAGAATTCAGCTAAACGCATCGTGAAACTTCGTATTGATACTGTACGCGTATCGTAATCTTGGACTTTGCACTGGGAAAGAAGCTTTCCGACATCATCTGGAAGGCGAGCAAAAACATGCCGAATTCGTTCTTGAAGTATCCTGCTTTGAGTTGATGCGTCCAACTTTTCAAAAATGTCGTTGTCTAGAATTTGATGGAATGAAAGGTATCTCCACACGTGCCCTACAGCGGATTTCCTGAGACGAGACAGTTTGTAATTCTCAGCCAAGACAATTGAGTTGAGATCAAACGCGCCGTGGATAAGCAAAGCTTTTTCGCACGCTCTCTTTATTCCTTGCATAAGAAACTCGTCAGCTAAAGGTAAAATCTTGTCTATCAAGTCCACTATGAATGATGAATCAATCGACGACATATCTATTATATTGCCGTAATTACCAGTTAGATCCTTGTGTGGAGGATACAAAACCTGGAGCAGGTCAAGCACGTCAGAAGCCGTTTTGTCTTTCAATGTCGCCGTCTTCGTTTCCCCTTCGGAAAATTTGGCATCAGCGAAAAGAGTTTCAAAGAAAGGTGACGCCACGCTGAGCACACTCTGATGAACGTGAAATACGCGGTCTTCTACGATTAGTGTAGCGTCGCTGTTCTTCCACGGTTTCTCAAAGTCGGGAAAAGCAGGGTCAGATTCAGAATCGCTCATGATTCGCTGTAAGTTGTGCGGTGAGGTGAGTACGGCGAGGCGAAGCGAGCGTCTTTTGCACGTGAGCTGTAATTTATTGATTGCCTTCCCGTATAGATACAAGCCTTCTCTCATGCAGCTAGCGTAGGCGAAATTGGAAAGGGCTGTCAAAACCCAACTTTCAGCTCTTCATTATCATCGTTTCAAGGAACAGAGTGACCGACAATCAACTTAGATTATTCTCGCCGCCGCTACTCCATTCTTCCGTTCTACGTTTACAGAAAACCGTCTGTAGACTTTTGCATACCAGAATGTTGTCTCTATTCCCGATGTCGATTGACCGATTCTCGAGAACGTGATTGACTTAATTAGTTAATCAATTAATTAACATAAATTTCCGCAGACTTTGCCGGTGAAGTCCCGGTTGTACTCTTAGCAACTTAGCTTCGAAATGGGCGACGATGATTTCAGCGAGAGCTCTTCGGACAGTCTTTTTGATGAAAAATGGGGCAGCGACGAAACCCAATCTGCGGTAGAAGAGGATTCCTCAGAAAGCAAAGAGCCGCCGGAAGTTGGTAATTCTGTGCCGACGCTTTACGATACCGCTGCCAATGTTGTCGCTGAGAGGTTGCCTTTCGAAATGGTTGACGTTTTTAGCAGTTACAACTCTAAACCCGTTCCCGAGAGCGTTCAACTCTCGATCATGAAGGCAGCTTTTCCCCAAAGCAAATCTATTATTAGAAACTGCGCTTACTTGACTCAGAGCCATTGGAGCCTCTACTACGACCACGACTATATGAATCCGAAAAAATGGCGAATCGAGAAGGGCAAACAAATAGGTATATACGTCTCTTTTAGGCTATAGTTGAACCGAACCAAGAGGCTCTAACCCACGCATCACGCTGCCTGTCACGAGAGCGAGCGTTATTACATTACACCAAATACAGAACCGAAACTATGTTGCTTTTAGGGTTCACTCTGGTCGGGAAAGTTCGTGAAGTTGATTCACACAAAACGCCTGCTTCGGTGACTGTTACCTTTGATCGATGCAGAATAACGTCTTCAGTTTGTTCTAAGCACAAGAACGAAATTTGGTGCCCACACGTAGTTCAGATAATATTCCATCGAATTGATCATCCCTCGAAATTTAAATATCGCCTTCCTATTTCCGACGGCATTCAAAAATTAACGGAATTGCAGCAGAAGCAATTTTTTTGTCGACTTTTAGGTCGCTTTCAGCTTTGTCTTGTAGGTGCTGCTCAATCCGTTCTTGATGATTTTTTAAGAGAAAGTTCAAACCTTCCGGAAGGAAAAATGTTTGTTGATCCGACCGCTGGCGGCCTCATCGGTGATGAGCCTAAATTCTTTCTTCTGCACATGAAGGATATTTTTTCAACTGATGAGGAGCTTTTAGATCCCGAAACCATTGGAAGGTGCTTTGATATGACTTCAGAAAATGCGAGCTTTACGTCGTGGGAAAACTTTCTTTCAACGGCATGTCAGTCCACTTCAGAGAAGGGTAATAGGATTTTTAGCAGTGTCTAAATACATGTAGATCTTCTCTTTCGATATTAGATGACGACGCTTCGAAGCTCCAAAGAAAAGGTTTTCGTGGTTCCCTTCACTTTGCCAAGCTTCTTCTTCGCGATAAAAGAGAATCTTGTTTCGATGTGCTGTCTGAGATAACTGAAAGATGGCTAAAATGCCTTCAACGCAAGTCATCAGAATTCCAAGAAAACAGAGGTTTTTTTCTTGTTCCGTTATCAGACGAAACCTTTTCCTCTGACTTTGATAGCAAGAACAATGAAATCCTTTCAAGGTTAGAGAAATTGTAAACATTGACCTTTAATTGTAAAAACAATCGCTTTGCATTCTCTGTTTACAGTAGTGTAAGATCTTTTCCGGACCAGCTGATCTTCTGTCTTCAACTGGCAGCTATATTTCCCAACTTTTCTTCTGTTCAAAGAAATATTCTTTACCAGAAAGTGCAAAAATGGTTAATTAAACTTAATATAATTGTGCAATTTGCAATGAGAACCGAGCGCATGCTGGCAATTTCAGAAAATAACGACCGGCAAGGAAATGATTGGAAAAGATTATGGGAAAGCTTGAATAACTGGAATGGCTTCTCTCACGTTAGTGTCTTACTCAGTTGCGGCGCTGCTGAAATGTTGCAAAATTTTGTGAGCTATCCTGTGCCAACGGAAGCGGCCCTTCCCATGCAACTGTGGACAAAAGAGGTTTCGTTAGACGAGTCGTTCTTAAAAACAGTTTCTTTCTTTTCTGTCGCCTTGAAGCATTTTGGATTTCGGCGTCATAGCAAATATTTAGCTCAGGTTGTAGCGGTAAGTTTTCTTCAAGCATCAGGAACAATTCTTACCAGTAGATTTGATGAGCAAAAAAAGGGTGCTGAAAAAGACTTAGCAGAAGCTGCACGTCATGTATTTGTCCTGAGGAAATTTAGACTGTGGAACAGAGATGGCGATATCCTTACTCCTTTGTTAACTCTGTGGCAAATAGTTACTGATTTAGGCGGAGAGGAAATGTGGAAAGACAAGTCACTCAAGCTAAAATGCTCGGAAGAAAGCGATGCAGAAGGAAACGAGACCGCGCTGTCTTGGAAGCTTGCACTTGCTGTAGAGTGCCTTGCTCAGACGTCCAATCGGACAACCAATGAAACTAACGAGCAAGACGAAGCAAAGGATGTTAATGAGGTCAGTCAATTAAGCTAATAATAATATTATTAATAATAACAAGGGCATTAACGTTACCATTTATTACAGATTTTCAATATACTAGCACAACACGCTGTCATCCGTGAGGTCGTTGCAAACGTTAGAGGCACAGAAAAGCTTCAACTGAGGCAGTGGCTTCTTATTAATCTGTACCGTAACCGTTTGAAAATGTCTAGCCCTTTACTACTTTTGACACTTTCTTTGTACGACGAAAGAAGGCAAGAGGAAGAAAAAACAAGAAACAGGCTACTTTCCGTTTTTCTCAAGTGGCTATCACTTAAAAGTGGGCAACTATGTCAACTTTTTGAAGCAATAATTCAAAAAAAACTTGTTCGGCGCAGCTCGCTCGTTACGCTTCATGAATTTTGCACTGCGCTGATTTTCGTACTCCCAATGTGTTCTCGCGATGATGAAGGGGCGCTAAACACTGTTGTTGCTGCAGTTGATTCTCCCATTCGATGCTGCTTGTTGGAGTTTGCCGAAGAAAGTGACGCGACACACTATCAAAAAAGCCTAACTGCTTACTTTGTCAATTGCATTATACAAGTCTTTCTGTCACCAGCTGGCGTTAAATCAATTGACGGCTTCTACAATTATTACACAAAATGTGATCCAAACTTGAAAAATGAGTTGGCGTTACTAAACTTGCCGCAGTGCTCCAAACTTTTTACTTTTTTTGATGACGAAACGCCGCAGTTCCCGAGCCTAGATATAAATATTCTGGTTAGTGTTTTTTTGCAAATATTACCTGGACTGCGGTTTATAAGAAATTACAAGTTAGAAAATTCCGTATCTCACATGCTAAGGTACAAAATAAAAAACCCTTAAAATTGTATTTTCTAATTATAATGTCAATTAAGAGCACTGCAGTGTGGAAGAACAAAGATTGGCTTTGACAATTTCTTAGAAATGTGGCAAAAGACGACAGGTGGAAAGTGGACGATGCTAGCTTCTTCTGAATTAATAATACTTGATAATCTAATGAAAGATGACGACGGATTGCCTGATATCACAAAACTGAAAGTAACTTTATAAGCAGTGAAACGGAGAGCCTAATTTGAGATACATTTATGCATAGGTTGAAGACAAAAAAAGGGCTTCTCTGATGCTAAAAGCGTTGTCTATCAACAAAGAAAGCTTTTATAAACTAATAAGGTATAGGCTTGTGTCGCGTCATTAATTAAAGCAATGTCAATGTTTCTTTAGAAAAATGAATGCTGTACCGGTCCTGTTTAAATTAGCACTTGCTGAACTACAGGAGAAAACATTGTCTTTTCCCTTTGGAATTGTGTTCTGGCTAGCAAGGAATATGCCTTCAGAATCCGATTGCGTCAGTGGTACCTTGCGTGAGAAGTATCAACTGGTTGAGGCAGCGTTTGTTGATTATCACAATTTTCTGCAAACTAGCAGTGCAGAAAAAGAAAATTTATTGTCTTTGTTGCAGTCTGAAAGGCTCTACCTTCGAAATGATGATGCGAAACTTACCGTCGATGATGTCCTTTTCTTAGCTGAATTGCCTTGTAAGATTGACCAAGAAGAGCAGAAAGATCTTCTAAAAACAGAAAATGAAATGAGAGCAGCTTCCCAATTGTTTCAAATTCTTCTAGACAACTGGATTGATCCTCTTTTTGGATTTGCCGTTCTTGCTCAGGTATAAACGTTTCCAAAACCTTTTCCTCTTATTGCATTCGGTTTCATAGGTGGCAGACCTGATGTACAGCACAGAGGAAACTAAGAAAGACGTTTTTTCATCTCACCCAAAATTGTGTTTAAAAGAATTTATTGCCAAAAACACAGCCACCGATCAACTCCGAGCTCTTTCAGAGAACAGCATTACTGGATCAGAGTTGATTAGACGGTACATATATAATCAGGCAAAAAGGTACATATACACTTGTTTCTGCGTACAGTTGCAAAACGTCGATTGATGAAAATCTGCTTCAAAAGCGTCAAAAACCGAAGAATCGAAAGACGACCGTTGCCATGTTTCCCTTGCGATCAAATTGCGAAGTACTTTATCATGATCTTATCGTATTAGATTTTCTTTTTCATGCCTTTCCGGATGATTCTCCTGATGATCATGTCCGTCAACTAATAGGCAGCATTCCTCGCAATAGGCTTTCCAGTAGAGAGAAGCAGGCCCTGTGGACGTTTCGAGATGAAAAAAGAAAGAAAAAAGGAAAAAAGGGCGGGAGGAAAAGAAGACATTAGTGGAGAATATAAAGAATTAAGCACCTGCAGCATTATGTCCTACTCACTGCGTAATCTAAATACTTTTAATCGCACTATTACGTAAATACTTGTTACGTGTTTTTTGTTGTGAATAACTAGGAGCTCGACTAATTAGATGTGGTGGTGACTCGGACTCGGACAAAGACGAAAGCGACCATCAGCAACATTGTCAATGTCTAGAGTTTTCCCGCCTCTACCTGCGTTCTTTGAAGCAGAACTTTCGATAAAGATACCTTCCGCTTTCGCAGCTAGGTCCGACGTCCTGAAAAATTTTGTGCAGTTCATGTAGATTGAGAATTCTAATAAAACAGATACAGTTCAACGTCTCTATTCGGGACGAGTATTGAGAAAACTAGCTATTTTTGCCTTTAGATGGCTTTTTGTCCAACCATTTGCTATGAAGCGACCATGGAGTTTCTCCAAGACAAAAATGAATTTCGATTGTCTTGCTCTGCGAATCTGGGATTCCCTTCTGCTTCAAACAAAATCTCTCCAGGGCATCTCCGTCTAGCAATTAAAGCCATCCTCAGTAAAGACGGACAGCGATTTCCAGCTCACCAAAGGCTGCTGGACTACTCCGTTGTTCCGTTCCATGTTTACAGAGAACCGTCTAGAGAGAGTACGTAAAGTTGCTCGTGAAGATGTGCAACGGCCGCGGAATGGACATCGGCTTCACGTCCAATCAAGGTCATATCCAAGCCCAAGCGGGTGAAAGAAAAACAGAAAGGATCGCTTATCAAATATCTAAAACCCGGCAGATCTGTTTGAAGTGTTTTGAAATCGGGTACAAGCTTCGGCTTGGTCTTTTGAACAAAAAGACGACAATTGAAACAAAATTTTGAGCCCTAAAGAGTTTCTTGTGCTACAAAGGACATGGGTGTTCGACACAAGCCTTCTCTCATGCCGTTCACGTAGGTGAAATTGGAAACGGCTGTCAAAACCGAACCTTCATCCCTTCATTATCATCGTTTCCAAGTAGTGACTCTATGGCTGTCACTTCAGGTTCAGAACCGCTTTTAATTAAAATTTTACCTTGTTTTATTAGTCACCCAAATGTAGGCAATATCATGATTCTTCACGGTCAAGATGGTTACGTCGCCGGTATCGCAGAGTTGAGCGGACTACTGACAACGGTCACTATTATTTTTGCCGTTGTCTACTTCCGAAATTGGCTTCGCGGCTCTTCCGAAAACGACGATCTTGCTACTAAAAAACCCGACGTCGCGGTGCCACCTCCCTCAGAGACAAGCCCTCAAGATAGGTGTCTGACAATTAAGGCGACGCCTCATAGCCTGGGCTACCTGAATCCGCAGTTCGATCATTAGGAATGCCTTTCCTTTTGCTTGGAGAAGGTCGATCATCATCCAGAGTCCAGCAGAGTAGTTTTATTTATGAATTGAGAGTCAAGTTGAAAGGCACAAACTCGTTTCCGTTGAAGCCACTGCCCAAGAGCTCATAATGAAATTGACCTTTAATTAAGTTAGTCCTTTCATGGGTGATCCCAACTGGCAAAGTCTCATTCCTGTTTGGAAGGACGCCGTGCTCCTTCTGGCCAACCTGATAGGAGGCCGTCTTCTAGATTGTCTTCTCTCCAGGAATTTACTAACGTATGAGCAGTACGAGGATCTCGACAGCCAACGCGGAGAAAAGGCAAAGGACGATGTGGCTCGCGCCCTTCTCCGAATCCTTAGAAGGTCACCGCATCCGAGTTTCGATAACTTCTGGACTGTACTAGCCACTGAGGTAGACGGCGGCAGCGATGTTCGGCGCCATCTCTGGCAGCTTCTTGAGGGACGAGACACGCCCCTCCGACCGAACTCCGAAGGCTTTGGCACAGACGCTGAGATTTCTGGCGGAAGCGATCGGAGTTTTACTACTCTTAGTTCGTCTTCTCAGACGGCAACAGCAGTAGTGAGAGAGCCACGACGGCTCCCTCACTACCCCAATCGGCGTTTCTCTCCTCCTGGAACGAGCCGAACGAATCTTTCAGTCAATCAACAGGGATTCGATTCCCTCTCAATTAAACCTAAACGTTGTGCTAAAGAAGAGAGCGAGAGTTGGAAAGAACAATGCACAGATGCGGCCAGAGACTTTTTAGACGACTATAAAATTCTGAAGGTGTCTGTAGGACAGAAATTCTGGAAAACCATCACTGATTTTATTGCCGACGAAAAGCATAAAAGCGACGGCGTGAGCATTCACAAAGAGGTGAAATCGTTTGTGGTTTTTGTCGTTGGCAAAGACGCTGCTGTGTCTTCTTGCGTGCGGTCTCTAAAATCGGAGCTTAAGCGAGCCGAGATTGTGCAAGAGAAAGAGTCAATTGTGACAAAATATGTCAAGGCTAGCAACGCAGAAAATCTTCACGCTTTCTTAGACAGTCATGAGTATGCTGCATTTTGCATAAGATGGCCAGAAGTAAATTTTCGAGCAGTTGATTCCCGTTGTGCAATTGAAATTGAATGTCAACAGAAGATTGCGGAAAGAGTGAGAGAAAGTCTAGAGACCGTCGTCAGCGGTTTTCAAACCGAATACCTTCCAGTTTCTCAACACCTGCACACGTTCTTTCTGAGGCGTGGATTTGAAAAAGTCAATGCATTGCTGTTATCGCAAGGCATTCAGGTCAAGATCATCGCTGTTGACAAGAGAGAGCACCGTCTGAAAGCGGCAGGAAATCCTGCCGAATTTTCAAAAGCCCGCAATGTTCTGCTAACTAGTTACCAAGCTGTTCAAATCAATGTCGACGACGTGGAAACGCAAGAGTTTCTAAGCACAGTATATTTCGCGTCATTCGTAGATGCATTTGCCGGAAAAGACGTCATTCTCATTCCTAGCTTGGCAGACATGGCTCGAGCTATGGTGACCGGCGGCGGTGCTTTTGTCGTTGGCTCGGCGATGGACGCAGCTTTTGTAGCAAAGCAAGTGAATGAGTATCTCAAGCAAAATGTGATTTACAGCATAACGCTCGATTTTCCTACGGCAACTGGCCGTTTTCTTCAAGAGTACAAATGGAATGCACTTATGGAAATTAAGAACCAACTGAAAGCTTTTTCAGCCGAAATTAAAGCTGTGCCGGGTCCACGTTATACGTTAGAGCTCAGTGCTAATCGTGACGGCTTGCAGCCGCTGCGAAGAGAAATTGACAAAGCAGCTCGAACTATTAAAAGCCTGACTGCAGAAGTGCAAAAGTACGGGCTCTATCGCTTTCTTGGCAGCGAGTCGTACGTAAAAGAGAAATGCCATCTTGAAGGAAAATACCGTGTTATAATAGCAACCGATCAAGACAAAGAAGACAGTGAACGTGATGGTTCAAAAGTGAAACAACATTTTTGCTCCAATGTCGTCGGTAGCGTTTCTGGATCAGCTTCGAAAAAAGACACCTTACAATATCCTGATACTGTAGTGATAACCGTATTAGGGGAGAAATGCCACGACGCGTTTAGAGCGCTCAAAGAAGAGATAGACAGCGAATGCGTTAGGGAGATCGTTGATGTCGCCGTTCCAGAGATTCTAGACGAGGAAAAGCTCATGCAGCTGCAAACTCTAGTCTTGGAAAAGCACGTCGTTATGACATTCAAAGCTGGAGCAGCGGATGCCAGTCCTCATATTACTTTTTCCGGATGGAAAAAAGATACTAGAAATGCAATGAAAGTCGTTGTCAAGGCACTTTCTGAACACTGGAAAACAGACAAAGAGGCTCACGTCGCAGAACTTCAAGTGGTTGCAGCTACTAACTTGAAAGCACGTGTCAGTTGGTATTGGCTCAGCGACACCGGTTACCGCGAGTACTCGCCACAAGTAGCAATACAGATCGAAGACGCTCTTGTGCGACAAGAGAAGACTGTCATTACTGTGGGACAAAGCAAGTTTGAAATTGACGCTGCTGGGCGAAAGCAGATTTCGATGAATAGCGGCAACGTACGAAAGATTAAGAGAGAGGACGTTTCCGACGGTATACTTAGATATAGCTTAAGATTTGGCGGTCTTTCATTGGACTATATTTATAGGAATTGCTTTTCCATCCACTTGGGATGAAATAGAAGACGGCAAAGAGGTTGTTCGCGTTGAAGTTAAAAAGGATTCGTCAGAGTTCAACGAGGTCTCCCAAAAGTTTCTCGCTACTGCTGGTGGCATTACCGTTCAGCAAATAGTCAGCATCGTTCGAATACAAAACCCTCGGATATACAAGTTTTATGCAAAAGAAAAGGATCGGTTAGAGAAGAAGCGAGCTACTGCATTAGCGAATCAAGGACACGGATATGGCGTAGAGTGGAACCTTTGGCATGGAACCAGTGAAGAAATTGTTCAGCTGATAGTAACAAAAGGATTCAATCGTTTGTATGCTAGAAAAAATGGTAAAAGTTTTCCTTTGTTATTTATGTCAGCTTTGTTATACATCTCTTTTTGTTGGCAGTTGGCAAAAAGTTAGGCCAAGGCGTCTACTTTGCAAAGGACGCTCAATATTCGGCTAGACCGGGCTACGCCGTTCCAAATCCAACTGGCAATCAGCATATGTTTCTTTGCCGTGTTCTTGCTGGCCTGTTCACCGTCGGCTCAAGCGATATGGTAGAGCCGCCTCCAATTAACGCTCAGACGAGCGTTGTCGACACGTATGATTCTACTGTTGACAACGTGGCGAACCCGCGTATATTTGCTAGCTGTTTCATCAATCACCAGGCTTATCCTGATTATCTAATTGCCTTCAATACCAAAATTTGACTGTTGTGCCTGTTTTGCTAATTTTTGTTCGTTCGTTTTTGTTGCTGTTTTTGTGGTTATTTTTGAATGGTTATTCCTGTTTCTGTAACCTACTTTATGCCTATTTATATATATATATATAAATAAAATCGCTGTGGTCTATCTCTCTGAAAAATTTGAGAGCGTTGGCTACGACAGCGTCTACGCGTAAGGCGGAGCGCAGGGTACGGTATCGATCACGACGTGCTCAAAGGACAGGAGAATCATTTTTTTGTCCGTACGAAACTATAGAGAGAATCGTCGGGTCTTCAACTAAGTAGCACGGAGAGGGAAGTCAATCAAGAAAAATTGCGCTGTGACGGCTTGCTTTGCGATGCCAAATTAATTAAGACGAGCGTATCAGGGATATCGGCTTATTGTTGCATGCTGCTGTCTTCTGCGCTCTTAAGCTGGATATTACAAACGAAGCATTTCATTTCAAAGTCCTGTTGATGATCTAATGATCTAATTAGTAACGCGTGTCCGCGTGTGTAGATGTGATAGCGAATGCATTAGAAATAGATTTGCATGGAACGCAATAGTACGTGCTACGGATAGTAGAGGAAAATCCGCCCAAAACGCGTGTCTGCTGAGTGCACCGGTCGAAACTTCAGGCGAGTGGATGCACGGATACTAGAAAGAGATATACATAACCGCGCGTGTGACGCAGTTTCCTTAGTCCGGGCTTCCAACTTCTAAACAACGGAAAGGTCGGAGGAGCTTTTATAGATACCTCAACGGGTTTTCGAAGACTTGAAGCAATAGCAAAAGGTAAATATCGTTAAATCGGTATCTATAGTGCTGTGAATACGTTTCTAGAATCCCGCCTATACTCCATTTGCCGTTCTCTATGGAATTTTGACTTAGTGTGTTGCATTAATTGTGCACTCCAGCTGATTTCATTGCGTTTTGTTTGCAGTTAAAAGCGATTCTGCAAAAAATAAAGAGTCTTTTAATTAACCGTCGAATCTTACGTTGACGGCGCCACCAGTGCGACACCAAGTTGAGATCAGAAAGCACGCCAATCGATTTGTCATGCAAAATCGAGTATAGAGGATATCGAATTCACTTTGAAAGTCTCTCGACGACGTCATCTCGACGAGACGCTTCGTCGCGTTTTTGACCCGTTTATGCACCAGAGACAGAACGCCGTCTTCCGATATCACGCCCAAGTCGTCTTGACAATTAAAGAATCCTCTCTAGTTGATTGACTGATAGGGCGAGAAACTCCTCGCTGTCGCTCAATCGCACAACGTTGACGGCTGCAATGCGATCGCAGACTCGAATTAGATCTATGTCGTCGTATTGATTGGCTAAGAAATCGAGGCAAGTTAATTAACGAGTCCACGTGAAGTCGGAGCCAATCTCTGCACTACTGCACTAGATGACTGAATTAAAGAGAAGAAGCTACGACGTATAGCGATCGGACGCTTTGAAATGACGCGGCTTTCCACTGTAGGCGAATTCGATCAATTTTTTTCAGAATCTCTCAGTCGACGTCCGGAATTGAGATCACAGTTTGAGTTCTGAAAGTCTCTAGACGGTTCTCTGTTAAAAGAGAACGGAAGAACGGAGTAGCGGCTGCGAGAGTCATTTGGTGAGCTGGAAAACGCTGTTTGTCTTTACTGACGAGAACGACGTCGCACATATATTTCGAGAGCCAAAAAGTATTGAGATTATGTCCAACAGAATAGTCTTCTGTCTCGCAAGAGATCGCTTCTTCCACTTTTTACCCCAAATCCGGGTTCCTAGCTGTCGACCCGGATTCGGAGAGTTTCCAAATGGTTGAAACGGTCGTTTTCGAGACAGATGATTATTCTGCTCTTGACAGTCTCGATTCTTTTCGACTATCGAGTTATTTATGCGACGTCGTTCTCGTCAGTAAAGACGGACAGCGATTTCCAGCTCACCAAATGACTCTCGCAGCCGCTACTCCGTTCTTCCCTTCCCTGTTTACAGAGAACCGTCTAGAGACGTTCAGAACTCAAGCGGTGATCTCAATTCCCGACGTCGACGCGGAGATTCTGAAAAAATTGATCGAATTCGCCTACAGTGGAAAAGCCGCATGTCTGGCGTCTGTTCAAAGCGTTCGATCGTTATACGTCGTAGCTTCCTCTCTTCAATTCAATCATCTGGTGCAGTTGTGCAGAGACTGGCTCCGACTTCACGTGGACTCGTCGACTTGCCTCGATTTGGCGATCTTAGCCAATCAATACGACGACATAGATCTAATTCGAGTCTGCGATCGCATTGCAGCCGTCAACGTTGTGCGATTGAGCGACAGCGAGAAGTTTCTCGCCCTATCAGTCGATCATCTAGAGAGGATTCTTTGTCAAGACGACTTGGGCGTGAGATCGGAAGACGACGTTCTGTCTTTGTTGCGTACATGGCTCAAACGCGACGAAGCGTCTCGTCGAGATGACGTCGTCAAAAGACTTTCAAAGTGCATTCGATATTCTCTACTCGATTTCGACGAATCGATTGGCCTTCTTTCCAATCTCGACTTGGTGTCGCACTACGAGTCGTCGTCGTTGACGACGTCGTTTTCTTATCGACGTCGAGTCGGTTGCGAAGGCGTTTTACTCGTTGCCGGTGGCATACAAACGAAACGAGAGGACTCCGACGTGTGGACGCTGACCTGCGAGGCGAAAACGTACGACGCTAACAGCGACTCGTGGACGTCGTTTCCTTCTCTCGCTACGGCAACGTGTCGAAATAAGATTGTGACGTCGTTCGACGAACTTTACGCGCTTGGCGGAGACAGCGTCTGCGAAGCGGGTGGCAAAACGTATGGTGAGACTGACGTCGTTCAACGATACGACGCTGAGGGACGGCGATGGGTGGACGACGTGACGCCTATGTCTCGTCGAAGAGACGGCTACGAAATTGTGTGTCACGACAATCGTATTTACGGCATGAGTCTGGCGTGGGACTTTGGCGTTGAGTGCGAAGTCTTTGATCCGGCGAGAGGAACGTGGACGCCTGTTTCGTCTCCTTCTCGCGATCAAGCTTTCGATTTCTTCTCCTCGCGTTACATTTTGTTCTCACAAGCTCGTCATATTTTTGCAATCGGTCACGCATGGCGGAGAGAAATAGGTTGTATGCAGTACGATCCATTGGAGAACCGTTGGCTTGATAAGAAGTCTTTTCCTGGTGCGTACGAGAAGACTAACTCAGCTTGGAACACCCACCAGGTTCTGGATCCTTTTTTTTGCCATTACGCGTCGATGGGAGAGCGACTTTACATCCTTCCTCATTACGAAAGTTCTACAGCTGTTGTCTTCGACCTCAATGAGCGCTTCTCTTTAGTGGAGAATTTCTCTCCATTACGCAGCTATGCTGGAGATTTCTTTGAAAGGAACTGCGGACTCGCTGGGGATCCTGATAACAATAGAATGTATTTGATGGGTTCGAAAGAACGTGAGAAACAACTTGCCGTCTACGACGAACGTTCAAAGAAGTGGGACGTGAGAAAGTGTGAGTGGAATTTTCCTAATAAACGTGACTGTGCAGTCGTGGACAGGAACTTGATGTTGAACTTTGTGTAGTAAGGTTTGATTGTGAAATGATATTGTCGTGTGACAATGTTGATTTTTTGTCTTCTCGATCAGGTTGAGTCACTAACATTTATTTTCTTTGTTTGGTAGGGAGATGCGAGCGTCCGTGTTTGTCTATTTCATTATCCGTGCGTGCGCTGCTAACATAGATATTAGAGAGAGATCTATGCTGCTAAGTTGTGCGTGCATGGACGTCACGTGCACAAGACCGACTGCTGCGCACGTGCGTCATAGCCTCTCGCGGACGAAGACACGCTGCGACGATCGACGAAGGCTACTGTACGCTCAGCTAACGGTGTTGATCCAAATCATCCTATCGTATGAGTTAGGATTGCTACTTGTAGGCCTACGCGCGTATGGCGGCGTCGATATCGGCCGGGAGCCGGTGTTCGAAGTCAACTTCTCCGTGGATCCTTCGAAATTGGTTTGGTTCTAGGTTTATTTCTAGACGGCTTTTAGTATTCGTCACTAAATTAGGAAAGGGGCCCCCTTCCCACTCAGTCAGTCGGTCAGTCAGCTTCTTAAATTGTTCTGCACCCGCTACAGTCTCGAATTTATCACAAGAAATGCGTAGTCATTCTATATCCAAACTATTCAGCGTAATCAGCTCCAGCTACACCGTTTCATTGCCATAATATAAACGTGTAAAATAGCATTGCAAACCAGTAGGCTAAAAATCACCACTCACTAACAATGTCCAAGGCTTCTCTTGCTGTTGACCTAGCTGACGGTCGATGTGACCAGCACGTCTCCATTAACTTTTTCCAAGAGCGGAAGCACTCGTCAGCGGAAGCAGTCGGTTCGCGACTTGTCCCGAGATCTTGTACAGCCTCAGAAAATCCCTGTGGCCGAGCTCGATCGATCTTCACGTCGTAACGAGCTCTATTTCCCTCCCACATTTCCCACATTATGATGCCAATGCTAAAAACGTCGGCCGATGTATCATAAGGCTCGCTGTTTCTAACCTCGGGGGCCATGTAGTATTTCGTGCCACAGTACGTTCCCGTGATCTGCTCTCTGTCCTTCGTAAAACCAAAATCTCCTATTCGAATCTGCTTATCAGTCGTAAGCTGAAATCGAAATGATTAATTAGCTGATTGCGGAGAATAAGTAAAAAAGTGATTACCATTATGTTTTCTGGCTTTATGTCTCTGTGCACCACAGATCCACGGTGCAAAAACGCCACGCCAGTAAGCAGTTCTTTGAGCAATCGCACGCAACGTTTGTACCCTTGAAACGATCGACCAGATTGCAACTTCGTGCCCATCGCCTCGATCTCGTCGGCGAGAGTGCCACCGCCACACCACTCCATTGCCAAAGCCATTGTGCGATGGGGAGGATGGCCAAGACTTACAAAACCATAAAATTCCACCAGAAAGGACTCACGTTTTCCGAATTTTCTAAGAAAAAAATACTCGAATTCGTTGCACGCCCTCTATAGAAGAAAATAGTTTCTCCCCCGTACTTGCAGCAGTTGAATTCGCGGAGTATGTTTGCCGACGTTTCACTTCCGCTTTTCAAATCATGGAAGACCTTCAGCGCTGCATACTTCTTTTGCTTTAGAAAGATCCTATAGACCGTGCCGAACTGCCCGCTTCCGCTCAATCGGCGTTTGTCCACGAATTCAACGTCGTCGTCCGTGAAGTCCTCGATGCCGAGTTCAAGCAAATAGGATGAAACTCGAGAAATAAGCGCTTTGCAACGACGCAGCACTTGCTCGTAAGTCGCCAAGTCTTCTTTCTTGTACGATTTCCGCCACAGCTCTAGCTGCTTGTCCAGCCTGTCAATCACCGCGGTGAATTCTCTGAAAAGATAACGAGCGGCGAGACTCCTCGATGAAACGACTCCGACGACCGTCTGCCGCAGTTTCTCCCTTATCGCTTTGCCGTAGGCTATTTCGACGGATTTGCGAAATCGCTCGCGGCGAACGAATTTCACAGCGCCAACGAAGAGAAGTGGAGGAAATAAAATTGACCCAAGCATTAGAGGCAACCAAGAGTAGCTCTTTGCATTGACAGACGGCTCAAATCTGCCGTCGTCGTCGCCGTCGCCGTCGCCGTTGCCGTGCTCTTCGTCACTCACAATGCAACCCCCCGACATAAAGCCCGAGGCAAAAACAACAAGGTTCGTTATTTCGTTGAAGGCAATGGGTGCAATATGAAACTCTATCGATTCGACGAGTCCTTTCGTCAACAGATGACTGGCAACCGCTTTCTCGAGTCGATGACTAACGAAGGCGTCGATCGCCTGCTCGTCCAGTGCCGCTTGGGCTTCGGTCGACTTTCCCCACTTGAGAGCCGCTTGGACGCTCTCTTTCTTCTGCAAATCCGTCTCCAATTCTTTGACAGCGTCAGTGATGCGACTCTCAAGTCGAGATCTCAAGTGAGATACTTTGCCGCTACGGGCGGTTGACTCGAAGATGCTCAGGGTTGCAGCTTTTTTCGTCTAAATTGTCCTTTTTTTCCTTATCGGATAGTCTCGATCGACGCATAGTCATCTCGATTGTTTGCTCAATGCGTTCAAGCAAGTCTGTAGGTTTTCTTTAAAACAAAAAGATAAAGCGGCTATGAAACAAAACGGACTATAGGGATACGCTCTATAGTGCTTCAGACTAGTCTACGCAAAAGGCCAACATTGCTTAGCCTAAAAATTATATATATACATATATATATATAGCTAAAACACGCTGGCCTCTTTGCTACCTATGCAGAAGGGTTTAACTAGTGACATGAATTTTCTGGAAGAGCAGGCACGGACAAACGTATAAAATACTTTAGAGCTTTTCGGAGTTTCTGCTTCATTGCTTGAGAGATGAGATCGGTTAATCCTTCACGCAGCGACTCCATGTCGCTCGTCAGCACGCCCAGTTCCTGAGCCATTCCCCCTATCAGAGAATTCATCGTGACAACCTGACTAGGGCTGAAGTCAGCCCATCGAAGCTTCAACTCGCGAAAAAGTCGCTTGAGATATTCCTCTTTCTTCTCTTTCTCCGTCTTTTCGCCGTCTGGACGATGAAGAAACTGGTCCCACTTATTGACGATAAAGAGAACGCGTGGAGAGTTTTTCGTCTTCTTTGCCATCTCAACGAGCAAACCGCCAACTTGAAAGCGAGAAATTTACGCCAAAAAGAATTCGATAAATCAGTCTCTATGCAACCTGAGCTCCTTCCTCTGCCGCCTGTTCCGCATTGATGACGTAAATGAGACAGCAAGGCGTATTCTGCTGACATTTTTCGGTCAATTTTCGCGAAGCGGGAGAGAGTTCGTCGGCCTCAGAAACGCCTGGAGTATCGATGATAGTGAAATCCTTGCATGATTACATCGTGGTTGCATGAGAGAAAGCAAAGCTAATTTTTTAAAAGGCTTACCTTCAAAAACGACAAAGGCCAAAATATTTCTACTTTATGACAAAGCCGCACACTCTCTTTCTCGTCTCGGTCGCAGCTGACATACGAAGCCAATTCTGTCCGATTTTCTTCGTTTTCGAGCGATATACGTCGCTCTTCCGGTTCGAACTTCTCGTCGCCACTGGAATCAGTGCACGTCGTTAGATGCACGACCGCCGTCTTTGTTGCTCCCCACTTGATTTCGCACAGAGCGGACGTCGTCGCATTGTGGCCGGTCGGAAGCAAATTAAATCCAAGCAAGCCGTTGACAATCGTACTCTTGCCGGACGACGTAGTTCCTGCAATGGAAAAAGAAATTTAGTCGAAAGAAAATGAAGTTATGAACTACAGCCGTATAGAATAGTCAAGATAGAGGTGGATAAATGGTCATATTGGCCTTGAAGCCGTAGGACGTTTCCTCTATATATGTAGGCACTAAGTCGTCTATTATGGCAGGAGCTGTTAGTAATAGAAGCATTGTTCAAAGCACGCCTTGCTACTTCTTTAGGGCAGTTTGGCTGCTGTACTTTGATCATCAAGCACGCTCACGCGATTCTGTAGCCTCGTACCCAGGCCTCGTCTCCGCTTTCGCTAGTGCGGAGACGAGGCCTGGATAAGAGGCTAGCGATTCTGATCGTTGGGGACTGCATGGGGAAGTCCTGTCATGGCAAAAAGTGTCCGGGTAAAATATTGTCCGGCCGGACCATATTTCACGTGAAATAGTGTCCGGCCGGACCATATTTTCCGTGAAATATGGTCCGGCCGGACACTATTTTACCCGGACCATATTTTACGCGACAGTCCCCAGATCGAGCTCTCTCTATATTTTTCCCCAGCTCTTCTCGTCTATATAGCTACGTTAGCATCGCTCTAAACTACCTGCGACGAGCAACACCAGTGGTTTCTCGTGTGATCCGAGCGCTTTCGCCGTCTCGAAGTCGCTCTCGTTCATCCAGACGTCCGTCGATGTGAGATCGAGATCGTTCAAACACTTGACTGACTCTTTGTCGGCGACGAAACAGTTAATCGCGTCGAGAATTCCGCTCATATCGTCGCATTTGCCATCAAAACGCGAGAAGCTTTTGGCTACGTGAGACAAGATCTGGAAGAAAAGCGATCGAAGAAGTTTACCGTGGTAAAAAGAACTCGAACGGCGCTTTTTTTCCCTTACAGGTTCGTTTCGTTTCGCGCTTCCTCTGCTTTTGTAGATCTCGAGGAGCCTCGCAATGCACTGCGTTTGGGTGTGTATGTCGTTGACTTCTCTGTCGCTGAGGCGTTCGAGCAACTGCATCGCTTCTATTAGGCGTATGTTAACGACTTGACTGATCGGCGGAAGACCGACTGATTGCATTTTTGCTTCTTCGCCTTGTCGGGGAGTCGGGGACTATTGGTCACATGATTTAGGGAATTGACGTTCCTTTCGACGTTCTAGCACGCTTTTTACGTGCCTATTCGCATGGAATTAGCCGACGCGCCTTCTGCACATAGGCAACGCCGTCCGAACTCGAAGTCGAGTGTGCTTCAGTAAGTTTTTGGCAGAAATAGTTTGCATGGGGCCCCCCCACTCTCGTTTCCCGGAACGGACTCGGACAAAGACGAAAGCGACCATCAGCAACATTGTGATTGTCTAGAGTATCCCCCGCCTCTACCTGCGTTCTTTGAAGCAGAACTTTCGAGAAGGCATTGTGACGTCAGCGTTGCTGGACTATGCAAGAGCCATGTTTGTCTTTAGATGACTTCTTGTCCAACAATTTGCAATGAAGTGACCGTGGAATTTCTTCAAGACACAATTGAATTTCGATTGTCTTGCTCCGCCAATGAGGATGATGTGTCCTACAAGTGGTGGTTTCGATCTTCCGATGAGGAAACGCCATTCGTTATGAATCCACACAGCACCAACGTCGACACTGAAAAGGAATTGATAGTCGACGGAGGAGATCCAACCAGAACCAATGGCTATTACTTCTGCGTAATGAAGAATTCTATTTCAAATGATATTGCAGTATCACAGCTTGTCTCTGTTCATTCCGGTATTGATGTTACCTACTACGCGTTTTTGTGTTTATTCAAAATTTGGACGTGTATGCCAACATGACTAGAGAAGATCCTTGTGTTCTTCCTCTTTCTCGGTCAGAATCTCTTGCGACGTCTTCTGAACAGTCTTTTCCAGGTAGCGCGGGTTCTCTCAATCGTGAGTCAAAGGCAAAGAAGGCAAGTTGATTCTTCCTTTTATGTTCCTTTTTTATTGTTTTGTATTTAGGCAAAGAAAGAAATTACTCGACAGGTAATGAGTTTTCTTGCACAGGCTTTGTATTTATAAACATTTAAATTATAGACCTGCTCTTCATTCACAGCTGGACGAAATCGTCATTTTAGGGAAGCAATATTGCGCGAAGAGGCGAGCCAAATAGATGCTCAAATCTTCCACAAGCTCTTCAAGGAGATTAGCGCTGGAGACTACGCGCACGAAGATCCATTGGTTTCTGAAGAGTCCGTAGAAGAGTTCAGAGCTGCCATGTCAATAACGGCTCCTACGACCAAGCTATCTAAATGCCTTTCTGCCATATTGCCTGAGCTTCAAGTTTATCATCAAAAGTATATCGAACGAAAAAGCGGGCAAGCAAATGATCAGATTGACGTTGCTGCTGTTCTTAAGAGTAAGAATAAGTTGCTTAAGGATTTGGCCGATCGTATTGTAGTTCTCTTGTTGAAAAAGAAAATTGATACTGACCCGGTCGACTCTGGACGGGTTCAATTACACAGGTGGGCTTAGGGTAGGAAAAATATTTCTTCTGTACATGAAAAGTGGTTTACTACTAGGGACTATGAATTGCTCTGGAAGGAAGACCTACCGTTGGCTAACGTGCAGCACGGAAGTTTCCCGTGTCTTGGTCTTGAGATTAATCATTACAAAGCCGTTTTGCATGGCTTTGTGACGGACGGCAAACGCGTTCTGCATTCCAAGCTTGCAGCTGTAACAGATAAAACAACGGATGCGATGTGCCTGACGTTTCTGCGACGCCTTCGCGCAGGAGTTCTAGCACTCAAGAAAGAATGGGAGAAATTCAATTACGAAATGCCCTTTATTGATTCTCCTCAATTTGTTCCTGACAGGTATGACGATTCCAAATTTGCATACTTACTTGTTGCTAATTGTAACTTTAGCTTTGAAGCCTATCAAGGTTTGTCTTGTGGCAAACTTTTGAATCAGTTGGCGTCAAACGCAGCGTTTCGGTGCAAAATATCGACGCACAAAAAAGAAAAATTTGCTATCAAATTTGTTTTCGGTAGCTTAGTTCAGTGCATTCTTTGACTGCAGTATACTGTAAATCTTTTGCAGGCCATGACGGCAAGTACGGGGGAGATGTTCACAAGGCACTCGCCTCAGCGCAGCTCGCCCCACGATACCTTTTCGAAGGAACGGTGCCTTTTATTGAGTCTCGTCCGACGACGTTGTATGTCGTGATGGAGGCGATCTCATGGAGAACCCTCCAGAGCTGGCTGGAATCAAGTGATGATGCACTCCCCCCAGGAGAGGCTATTATCGCTAACCTCCAGCGCGTTATCAGCGTTCTTCATAAGAATGGTCTCGTTCACGGAGACTTTCGTCCGTCTAACATTCTTGTCAACGCCAACGGAGACGTCAAAATTGTCGATTTTAATTGGTCTGCCAAGGCCCCGGAGAATCGTCTCTATCCAAAGCGGCTAAATGGAAACATAGTATGGCCCGGTAGGCCAGGAACTTTCCTTAAAGAAGTTCATGATCATTTCTTCTTTGCTTCCATTAAAACCCGAATTAGAGAGGCAGAAGCAACAGTAGTGTTAGTAACATGTAGTGTTAGTAACGTTGTGGATGTCATGAGTGGTGTTCTTTCAGCCTGTTCAATTTTTTTTCAATTTGTTTATTGTTTCTCTCAATTTCCTTCTATAGTCCATCACTTCGCTGAAGGCTTTTCTTTGAACTGTGAGAAGCTGAGATGGAAAAAAAATCAGCCTACCATAGATTAGCTAGCTACAGGGAAACATCATTCTACATAAGATAGCTACTGGCGAAGACGAGTTGTAGATGAATTAGAAAGAGTAGTGAAGTGCGCTGTTGAGTGAGTTTTATTGTACAAATCACGAAAAGATTTATCGTATATTTCTACTATCACGTGGAATTCTCTATACTGTTTATAAGAAGTGAGTGGCCACGCGCATGTGCTCGCTTCTTGCGTCATAGCTCTCTGCGTTCTTCTCGCGTTCTAGGGCTCGTTCTGCTTGCACACACTGCCTCGCGTGCGTTCAACGTCTCTATTCGCGACGCGTATTGAGAAAACTAGCTATTTTTGCCTTTAGATGGCTTTTTGTCCAAAAATGAATTTCGATTGTCTTGCTCTGCGCATCTGGGATTCCCTTCAGCTTCAAAAAAAATCTCTCCAGGGCATCTCCGTCTAGCAAAGCCATCCTCTGCCTTGCGGCATCCTAGACACAAACATTTTACGAGGCACTACTGTCTAGCATACCTCGATGCGACCCGGCCGGCCGTACCAGGACCGTGCCCAGCTTTCAAAAAGGGGTTTCGAATTTTATATTTATTTTTATTGGTCAATGAAGACGTGATTGACCTACTCACATTTTACATATAACAAGAGTTAGGCTTTAATTATTAAACAGGAGTTTCTTCAGAGGTTGTTGACTCATGTCTCTGTTTCAGGAAGACGTTTCTCTGCCAGACGCCTGTTGTGTGACAATGGTATCTGCATAGCGTGAAAAATCATGCACGTGGCCTATTCAGCAGTAAGCAAAAGAGACCGTACCCAAATATTAGATATTGGCCTTCATTTATCTCTCTCTAGGAGCTTGCGACAAAACAGGTATTCCTACAGGTAGAGATCAAAGACCAATCACTAGTTAAAACATTTATCTAGTTCCTAGAGTCATCATGCAATTGGCACGTACATGAGACTCCAGCACATCATCTTCTACAAAGGACTCTTCGTCCGGTCACGTCTCCATTCCACTTTCTTGATCAAACACGGCGATGCGGTAGTCATTCGTTACGTAGGCCCAAAGGGCAAGCAGACATTCCCTCTCTCCATCCCTTACTTCCGTCCTAGTCCGGGTATGCCGGAGACGTTGCGCCTTGCTCTCGTCGGTGCCGGCATGGGGAAAACCGTTTCGCTTATCTCCGACGGACGATTCAGTGATGCATCTTACGGGTTTAATACAGAAATTTTGATTCGACTTCCTCTCTCTCTCTCTAAATGCCACCCCGACGATTGTCGGTTTTCTAATAGTAGTTGTGAATTAGGCTTTTCTACAAATCGTGGCCAAAAATTGTAGACACCAAATTGCTACAAACTACTGACTGTCATATATACCTACCCGGCAGTTATGCTTCATTTCCCGTTCCAGAACGGAAATGCAGATATAAAGACGTCACGTCACGGACAGTAGACTGCAAGAAAACGTCTGATTTTTTTTTTCTCGACCAAATTGCTACTGTTTTTCTCTTCGAAAACAACCGCAATATTAGCGGCAATCGGAACTCTTTTCTGATGCCATCTATGTCGAATAAGATCTCCCTTTAGACTTTCATTGACACGCTCTTTACCTCTCACAGTGAAGAGAGTATTAGACATTCAACCAGAGCCTCGCAGTCGCGAAATAAGTGTGCACGGAAGCCAGACCAAGCGCCGGGTTTCTTAGGCTAAAATTATGTCACCGATATGTCTGACGACTACGTATAGGTACGTGAATGCTTGCCTCAGCGGAAAGCGTAGGTGCCCCGGTGGAACGTGTTAGCACCGGAGTGAAGTCATCTAAAATGTTCAATGCCCGTCGGCTGTTCTCATACCGCACGTCGTTAAGGTGAAATGACTTCATTGTTTTGATATTTTTCACATCCGAATTCCTTTCGCACGCGAGACCTCCATGCACGAGCTCACTTAGCTAAGTTACTTGTTCACGCCGCTTAAAAACACAGAAAAAAGTTGTTTATACCCTCCTGTCTCCGAGGAGGGAGGAAAACGTACGTAGGCGCTTGATCTTCTTCGCCGTGTGGGCGCGGAAGTGTGAGCGATGAAGGATGGACGTATCCAAATTCGTCTTGATGCCCGTGTGCGGTGCAGTAAATTTTACGTCCTACTATCGTAATAGCGTCGAGATACTAGTAAAGATATACCGCAATAGAAGACCTTGCCTGCAAATATAATTGTTGACTTTAGATCGACTCCTTCGGTCTCGATCTATCCGACGTCAAGCAAATACGTGAGATGCGCTTACGCCCGTGAATCGTGCGGGCAAGAGAGCCTCGTTCCCATACCTTTTTTCGATCCCCTCGCCCAAGGTCTGGTACGCCTACGCCCATTCACGTGGTCCGGAAGGTAGTAGTAATTAATGGACGGTTTCGTAGCGACGTCACGACATTGACGCCGTAGATGACGCTCCCGATCGTGCAGACTTGGTGAGGGGGACCGGCGTCGCCGGGCCCACATCGACGAGACTACGGGCAAGACAGTTTACCCATGCAGGGCTAGCCGCATTTGTGTTCCTTCTAGCGTTCGAATCGAAGATGAAAGTAGGATTATTGGAATAGTAAGTCAATATATGGTGACTCATGCAGACAGGCTCGCGGGCCAAAATAAGACCGTTGACAGGCAAACTTAATTAAGACTAAACGTACTGTAAGTATGATTTCACTTCTTAAGTTCCTAACACTTTGGGAAGTATTAGAGAGGATGTTATGGCTTGTTCAATTGGGCGTGGCCTTTGCTCTATAGTATCCACGGTGCCCACGTCTAAGACCGTAACTATTTCCGCTGTTTACAGTTTACAACCAAAGTGACATCATTCTTTAGTTCTTTCAATGAGGATGTTTTGAATTCTTATCCTCTAAGTTGGGTTTGTTATTCGCGGCGATTACAAACGAAGTATATCGTTCTCAACGATCTAGATAATCCTCACGATGCACGCGAACAGCAGCAACTTTGACGGATAAACGGCCTCCTTCATAGCTACAAATGAATGGTATGGTCGGGAACTATATAGCTCCGGGGAGTGGGAGTCTATAGTGTGGGTCGAAGCCGGCACATTGTGCGCCTATGTGGGCAGAACCCTCTGTGTGTCGTCGCGGTTTAGCTTTTGAGATGACTCGACAAAACGTTTGGGGAAAAAGTTAGGGCGATGCTCCTCTATAAGAAGCAGCCGAGCAGAGCATATTGTAAGCTCAACAGCATTTGTTCGAAATGAAAGCTCTGTTAATTCTCCTTGTAATCGGACTCGTCTGCTTGGTTCGTTCGGACGCCGAATTAGCGCCGAAAGATCTCGAGATGGTATTCTATATAACGACCTCCGCCATCTCAACTCGATCAATATACGTTTTTAGCTCTGCTGTCCGCCGCTACCAAAAGATGCAGAGGACGACATGAAACATCCTTTGGCTTATATCAAACATGACTCCAGCCTACTGTCATTGGCCTTGCCTGGGAACAACTCAGACGTAGACATTTTTCTAACAGAGGTCTACGGTGATAATAATTCTTTGATCTGGTCCACGTTTCCCGGGCGAAAACGCTTAGGCGTTGACACAAACGGAAAATTGGAATTTGATTATGAGGTCGCTTCTCCTTCCTTCCCCATGCAGTCGTTGAATTGTCGATTTCTTTTAGAAAAGAACCACTTTTAAACGTTTAAATCCGTGCAAGCGAAGAGCCATCAAGAGCCTTTACTACCCCTACCAGGTATTATGCGCTACTCGCAACGAAGGTCGCAACGAAAGTCGCAACGAAAGTAACTTCCTTGTGTCGATGAGTGGAAGTAGCGTGGAGGGATTTCGCGTTGACGATTGCAACGATAACACTCTGAGTGGTACACAGTTTTGCAAAAGCACGATCAGTAGCACTGCCCTTTGGAAGAATTACCTTTTCTATCAAATGAGCTATCGCGAGCATAAGTACTTGGCTTGGAAGAAGTGCCTTCCATATACTAGAAGTGGTAAGCAGTGCCCCAAGGAGACTGATGAGAAAACACCACTCCCGTCCGTTGGACCAGAGCGTTGCTCAATCACAGTGTGGCGGATAAAAAGTATTAATTTGAGTTATGACTTTTGCATGCGTGGGTTACCTATGATTTTTCCAAAAGGCACGTGTTCTGCATCGCAAGAAAAAAAGGAAGAAATCTCTATGTATCTCTGTCGTGGGACCTCAAATTCAATTTGGGAAGTCGAAGAAGCTAAGTCAAAGTTTCGGCCAGTTCTGCAATGCAAAGAAGATACTGACACAACTGGTCAGGCGCGTAACCAGGGGGGGGCCTGGGGGGGCACGTGCCCCCCCGAAATTTTGCCAAAGCTAGGTAAAATTTGACGGAGTATTCACCGAAGATGCGCACTATTTCGTCGATTTGCATAACGATAGCGTTTACTGTTCGACTCTGGCAGAATGCGAACTGCTTGCTACTTCTCATGCTCGTTGAACCGAACTTAGACATAGATAAAGCTGTGAAAACGTTTATAGAAGTCGATTTTAGTAGAAAATTGAAATTTATGTAGACGTTTAAATTTTTAGCGAAACTTCTGTATAAGCGCCAGACATAGAAAAACATTATTCAGTAACGAAAAATTAAGATTGACCACGCCCACATTCAAAAAATTTTTCGCGCCTTCGGCGCGAAAAAATTGTGCCCCCCCGACCTCTGAAACCTGGTTACGCCGCTGAACTGGTGACTTTTGTCAAAGCAAAGAAGGGGTAGGTGCGAAGCTGAAGCACCGCTTCACCACATCCTCTGCTACTTCAAGAAAGTTCAAATGCAAATGCGGCAACTTAAGCAGCGTCGTCCTTCGCTTAAGCAAAAATTGAAAGAGATTGCATGCGTGCAAATTAGCTGCGTGCAAAAACTAACCGTTCTTTTTTTCTGAACACATGACGCAAAGCACTGCTGTGATAACCTACCGTTCATGTACCTTTATGCCGTGATTATCTTGTGTCCCAGCCCTAAAAAGAAGTTGTTTCACTGCGATAGTCTTAGAGGAATCAGCTGTAGCGTTCCTTATAGGTGAGAAATGGTTCTCCGAATTACCCATCACCCAGGACTGACGCTGGTATAAGAAAAGAATCACTCAGACTAAAATTGCCGAAGACGAAGCACCTTACTCCTTGTTTCGAATGCGGCTGCATTGCTTTGACGCTGCCGTTCCACCGCTGGTAATTCGTCACGACGTAATTTCAATTTAATAAAGGCAAGCAATTGGCTTCTGAGACGGCTATGTTTAGAGGGGCTTGGATCAAGTTGCAAGTTTAGTGATCATGTTTTCAAATTTGAGCGGTGAATAGCCAATGCGAACAAAAGAAGGCTTTTACGTTTTTCTAAATGTTTTTCTTTGGACATTCGAAAAGAAAAATATGTGAACGGGAAATGTGGTCAAGTTCCATGCAGGTCTGAGTTTGTGCTCTTTCAAAGCAGTTTTAGTGGATTTTTGATTACCACTATTCGGGTTAACACTATTTGCAATCGGTGTGATGTCACCATAGATAATATAGAAGAATATTTTTATCTATGATGTCACTAGTCTATGATGTCACTACGGTGTTACACCAGGGACATTCACACGACTCGAAACCCGGATGTACAGCTCTGACATTCCTGGCGATGACATGGTTTTTGCGTTCTAAACGACGAGGAAAAATCAATGTGATGTTCTGATTGCTGTAATTTGGAGCAGAGAATGGCTCTCTTTCGATTAGAGCCCTCGTTTAGCTTTATTTCACAACTGAAAAACTCTGTTCGACTGTCTGGTACTCGAAAAGGCGAAGATCGGGTCTATGCAGGAAAAATGTGCACGTGAGTGTCCCCTTTTCCATTTCGTAACCCCGGCCAGCGCACCTATCGCTAAGCCACGGATAGTACGTGATGCTAGTCACCCTACTACTTTCTAGTATCCGTGGCTAAGCTAACTCCCTCGTGCAATTACTCCAAGGTTAATCTTGGCTTGAAATAGCAGAAAGGCATGATGAGTGGGGAAATCCCATTGGTGGTTTATTTACCAGCATATACAGTTAGAGACCACGTACGTGCGCAATGTTGGCGTACTCTCCGAGGTCTGACGATGGTCGTACAATAACATATAGTCATTTGCCCGTGCAGCTGACCCTGTAGGCTGTAAGCAATTATTAAGAAAGCTTGCCTATGCAGCGCCAGTCTGTTTTAGTCACTTTTAGTGCGTAGTGAATTATGGAAATTTCGCTACATCGCATTTACAAGCAAAATATTCGCGAACAGAGAACATGCACACCGCGACTTTTAGAGAATTTTCTCTCCAATGTTACTCGTCATAAGTTCGCAAATACTCGGACGTTATTTGAAAAAACGTTGGCCTTGTATCCGGAATCGAATTCCAACAGCGAACCATGACGTCATATCTAAGTCAGTTAAAAGATTCAATAATGTTTCGTGACCCGTTATCCTCGCGTACAATGTTTTAGAGCAGTTTCTCGGTTGACTCAATCGATAGCCCGATTTTCCGGTGAGCAAATGGAACAACTTTTCGACGGGTATTCCCGGATAGGGAGTTCCACCCATAGTCGCTATTTCCCAAAGAACGATTCCGTAAGACCAGCTGGAGATATAGAGGGCTCACACTCCCTTATAAGGCGTCGCAAATTTTTTTCGCTACTTACACGTCGCTATATTCGCTATACGTTTGATATAGAAGCACTTCCGGCGCACACCATCGAAACGGAATGACCCCGCCCTATAGGAAATGGTTGATCTTTTTAGCTAGGAGATTTGTTATCCGCATCGACGTACACGCGACGTTTTTCGGTAGTAGGCAGCCGATTGGAGATCCTTAGCGAGTCCGAAGTCGGATATCTTTAATCGTTGTCCCGCGCAGACGAGAACGTTTCTCGCTGCGAGATCGCGATGAACGCACTATACATAGACGGATTCCTTCCGAATTGATTCAAAAATCCAGTTTATTTTTTCTTACTCCTTTGGAGACGACGAAGTTCATTCCTTCGGCGATTTGCTGCCCAAACGCGAATTGCTTGGCATCGTCGAGTCCGTCGCTTCGTAATTTGCGTAGATAACGATGTAGGTCTCCGAGATCGGCGTATTCCATTACAATTTTACTCACGCCTGAATCTCTCAGTTTACTAAATCGTGTCCCCCCCCCCCCCCCCCCCCCCCCCCACGGCGTTATTTTCGCCTGGTCTTACATTGTTTCTCTATGCAATAACCGTAGACAAGAATGACGTTTTCGTGCCGACCCAAATTGACAATAATTTCGGCTTCCTTTTGAAGCTCCTCTGCGTTGAGTTCCTCTCGCTCTAGACACGGTTAATTATATATATATATATATATATACATGCACTGTACTTGATTTTTGCGTTTACCTGTGAGCATTTTTATTGCTATTTGCTGATAGTAAGCGTCTCCTTGTTTAGTCGTAGTTCGTAGTGTTCCCTGAGCTACTGTTCCAAAATGCCCTTTCCCTGAGATAGGACAGTTTTGCAAATTTAATTCAAAGTGATTGCCAGTGCGTTTACCTAGCGATTTTCCCACTGAGAGACAGCTATTTGGAATGATATTGTTTCCACTCCAAATTTTCTCCTCTTTGACGTCGAGAGAATAAGTTAAGTTGTCCGTGCTTTCGTTTGAGATATAATCGTCGGATCGTCGCTTCCGTTTTCGTATAAGCGCTACTATAACGGCAATTCCAACACCAATGAGAAGCGAAGCAGTAGCGGAAACGGCGGCAGAAATTGTCGCAGACTGACGTGAAGCAGCGTTACGCCTCTCTTGTTGTGATGTTGGAAAGGTACGGTTTGTATAGGCGGCAGTATGGCTGTATATCTCGGTAGTCGTATTGTTAGGCCTCTTTTGTAGATGATTCGTAGGGGTAACACTGTACATATCGGCAGTCGTAGAGATGTGCCTCTCTTGTTGTGACGTCGCTGTCGGTGTCTTCATTGTCGTTGTCACGGTGGAGCTAATAGTAGTTTTCGTATCATCAATTTTGATGATCACCTTGCAACAAGTTTGAGAATTTTGGCGGAAGGTATCGTCTTTGAGACGGCAAAAGAATTTGCCTCGAGACGCGTTGACTGAAGCGCTCTTGATTGTCAAGATACGCTTTAATGTTGATTTGCGTTCATCTTGGTAGCTTTGGCTATTTGCTTTCGTTATCCATTTAACTTCGCGAGAGTGGCCTGCTGCGAAACTTTTCTTCGTACAGCTAACTTTTACAACGTCTTCTCTCGTTACGGAAATGATCTCGTTTTTGATGTTCTTTCCATCGCGCCAGCACTCACAGTCTATCAGAGATTGTTGAGTTAGAAGAATTTTCTTTTCATAGTATAGTTGCCAGTTTACCATCACTAGTTTGTACAGGACTAGAGCCCAATGATAGGAGAAGATAGCCTACAAGGAATTGTACCGCATGCACGTATATTCAGGAGGCCGATTTCTATAGTCAAACCTATGCCCAATATTCGAGCGGAGAAGTTCATTGTTGTCTGACTCACTCGTGACCGACAAGTTTTTCCTCGTACGTGCGTAAAGGGACGTATACCTGGTGCCAGGTGGGGGAGCTTTATCTTGGAAAGGGGTCTGGGAGCACTCGAAAAAATTTGCTGCCGCTATCGACTAATGAGCGGGAGAGACGTCTGTATCTCCGCCTGCCAAATCGATCCTGGGTCCTTTGGCGGCTGCAACTCTTCAGAACGAGTCGAAGCCCATCCGACACGCCCCTTGTTTACCCGCGGTCACGTGGTAAAACATGTGACGTCGCGTGCTTCCAGATCCTTCTCGTTTCCCATAGGGCGGGAAAACGGGAGAAGGGTCTGAGAAGCTTTTTCAAAATCTTTTTGGCGGTTTTCAATAGGCTTATTTGGATTTACGACCTAAAATGCTCGTGTTTGCCTGCAAGACTGGATACCTGTCTTAGAGGCATTTATTTCATTATTGAATTCCACTACATCTTAGTGACTGTATGTGCATTAGACTATATCTGATCAAGGTGTTACTTTTAGCAGTAGAGTTTCTGTTTATTTACTGTAGTTCTGTTTCATCACGATATTACTTGGCAGCTAGAACCTACCACGTCTAGGTCGCAGGCTCTCTCCGTCGACGTCCAGATCCACTCGAACAAAGCCGTCCGGCACCGCGGCATCCATCGTTCACTGTATCACTATGATAGCACTATCACTGTCACGTAGTGATACGTTTGGTGACATCCAAAGCGGCTGAGGTATCGTGCAATACATGAGCATGAGGCCCACGCTGAAGTCGACGGGATCTCATAGCTATCCCGGATAGGGTACTCTCACCTTTTACCAAAACACAGCGCTTTCTTGTCCTCCGTGGAATCTATAGCCGTAATGGAGATCCTATTTGAAGTGAAAGAGCTTTGGACGAAGTTTCAACGCGTTGAATTCAAGCGCAAGTGTGAATTCGGCGTAATGCGATTTACAATTTACTTTGAAGCCTCCCAACCCCCAACCCGCTCTGCAAAAATCGTACACTCGATAAAATATTTGTCACAAAGACAAAAGAAACAGACAGGAACGAAAACGGCACAGAAAATTCGTGTCCCTTTTTCTCAATTCAATCTAGCTCCCATGGCGATCAAACTGATCTGAGCGGGGTCTACACGATCGTTTGAGCTAGTGTTTGTGACAACGTAATCGAAATCAGATTCGCCGCGTCTATTAAGGGCTACGGTTAACCCTTCTCCAAAGACTGTCATGCAAATGCTCGGAGATGCCATAAAATCGTTATCTGGATATAGAGTGACCGCGTAGTGGCCTTCTGATATGCGCTTTGCTTTAACTCTTCCTCCAAACTGGGTAGGAACGTTCAATTGGCCTTCGGAAAAAGTAATGTTTGCTCCAACGCTCTGCATTTGACCGGCCATATCTTCTATCCAGGTGAATCAAGTGGACGGTGTGTTAACTGTGAGCTAAACTTTATATAGATTTTGCGGCCGGATGCTGTGGGTGAATGTTTAGAATGCCAAAGTGACGACGTCGTTACGTCGTTTCCAGAAAGAGGTATTACGAGCACTAATTTCTGGAAAGAAGCTAAGATAGAAAGACGAAACAAAGCTCTTCCTCCCATTGCAGGGAATCCCCCCCCCCCCCCCCCCCCCTCCAACTCCCTCGCTACTTAGCTTCCAGCCTTTTCTATTTGCGGTCCTATTTGCTAATACGCTTAGAACAGGCATACAGAGGTGAACTTCTTTATAAATATTTCTCGTTATAATAAGTGTATAGGCCACGAAAGATGCGAACAGGAGTAAAGCTAGCAAGTTAATTAAGGGCGGCTTTACGTCTCGATCGTAGGAAGTGTACGTTCATTCTTCTCGATCCCACGCATGTAGGGTACCTCCCACTCAATTTTCTTTCCTTTCTTCCTTCCCTCTCCTTTCTCCTCCAGAATGATCGAGCCACTGTCATAAAAGTGACCTTCTAAGCGTGTTCCCCGCTGCATTTGCAAGTGATAGCGCGGCGTTGGCGAGGCATTCGTTTATCTCGCACATTCCATATCGATCTTAGCATTCGTATACCCACGCATTCATAGATCGAACACGTGGCGGTGCACGTGGCCAGAGATTCGCGAGTCGTCTTGCTTTAGCATGGCCGTTCGAATTTCGTCAAAGCCAACGGTCTGATGTTCCAGAGTTGATATATCGATATAAGTCGGGGCGGGGGCTTCTTTGACGTTCATACGGAACGGAGATGAGCTCAGGGTTCAAACGATATCAGAGACTCCAGCCTAAGAAGAGAGAACAAAATTCAAAGACAACATACATATAAGATTAGTCCTATAAATAGTTTCTTCAACGTGGTTACTTACTGTTGACAGATTCGTTTCGACTACGCTGTGCGTAGTATCCATAGTCTTGCTCAGCAATCTTGCACAGTAGAGTCTCCCCAGAAGATTGAATACCATCTTTGCAGGAAATAAAAAAAATTATTATTAGTCATATCTTTTGTCGTGATCCCTCACCGCCCATTGATTCCGTAAGTAAGAATGATGACTTTGAAACCGAGCGCTTGATTCTTTTCGCGAATCGTCTGCATAATCTCCGTGTTCAAACCCAGGGAAATTGCTGGGCCTCCATCTGTCAGAAACAGCATCACTTTGTCTGTAGCCATCAATATAAATATTTATAAAACTTCAAAAGTAATCTTACGCGCGAAATTCGAGGAACTTCCTCGACCCGTCGACGTCATCAAACCATGCACTCTCGTCGATCGCAAGGACGACGTCTTTTGGGGCTCAGGCATGGCCGCCGAAACGTACAAGGGCCTCCCTGGCGAAAAGAAAAGACGTCAAACATTTAGTTAATCAGATTAATTGATTCTTACAACTAAATCTTGGATCATATGATCCACAGTCTTGCGCTTTGAATGCTGGATGGATTGCATTGCCCATTGAGTCAGAGGTCGACCTAAGGCAGACGAACGTAGACGTAGGATCATCCTATCTCCTAAAACGCTAGAAATAATGTCCAGACAATACTAGCAGTGTTTAGGCTTTGTGAAAAATTATGACGTCATATTTCTGACTACATGACCACTCTAGCGTCTATTACATCAATTTTAATACTAAAACAAATCTGGAGAAGGTGAATAAATTAACTAACGCGTTCAATTGGGCGAACAAATGAGATGAGATTCGAATTGACGGAAGTTACCTCGTCCAAAGCGTTATTCGTCCCGAGACTCAGCATACGCTCCGCTTTGTACTTCAAACCCACCGCGATGTCCTTTCGACTCTGATATTTCTGGTTGAGAGCGCCTGAAAGCTGAGCAAACCACTAAAAGTGTAGCTTGCGCGTCGACTGCTGCGCTTCGGTAGCTCAGTCCGTCATATTTGGACTAGAGAACACCGCGGACGACGAGAAGTCGCATACCTTCTGCGGATTTTCCTGGAGAACGGATATCTAAACATCGTTTTTTTTCTGTCTGCGCATGCTCGTGACAGTCCCTTCGAATGCGTTCACGGATTCTCGGCGCTTTGGCGACTTCTCCTCACTACGAAATTGTCGAAGAATGCAAGCTGAGAAAGGAGCAAGGCCCATTCTAAAGTACCACCATCTTTTTTGAAGAATGCTACGTTCCTCTTTGGGGACCCTTGCCAACAAAGCGTATCTAGCTGTTGGTTTATTCGATTATGGGGTCCTCATGCTCGCGACTCTCCCGCACTACGTTCGTCCCTCGCACAGTCGCACTGGGCCTATTTTCTTTTTTCTTTTTCTAGAAACCTCTAGATCGAAACGAAGCAGCGCTTTGTCTTATACTAATCACGCCTTCTAGTATGGCGCAACGTGTGTGAATAGCAAAGGTGGAATGTAGACGGTTCTCTATGAAAGCAGAACGCTTTGGCTACAGCCTATATATAAGCTCTCGATCTCCCTCCCCCCTCGATCCCACTCTCTCTCTCCCTCCCTCTCCAACACCAGCCTGCAGCCACTAGTCACTCAGAGCATTTAACTATGCATCCAGCATAGGTTTGATTAGGCATAATACGAGTCAGTGGATTACAGGTTATTGAGGATTGAGGCGCGTGTACGTGCGCAGTTGCCTCAGCCCTGATCCATCAATTTCTGTCTAATGACACGTCAACTTTCATGCACCAATTAACATAACAGTCAATGTAAAATGGCGGCGACACCTAAGCTTAATTAAACCCACTATTATTAATAATAATAATAACACAAGGAAAGGACAGAAGAAACAAATTTTATAAAAGGCTTCTGTAATGACCTTCAAAAATCTTTTCTCTTGGCGCGCGCGGAATAGCAAAATGCGTCCGCCTTCTGCTCGAAACTTGTCCGCATACATGTGCTTGCAGTAATGAGATCTGCCAACGCCATTGACAGTCATGTTGTCTACGGTAGTAGGTCTGATATACTGGTGCAGGAACTTGTAAGCAACAATGGTAAGTGCCTCGGAATTTCCAGCCACTTTTTTTCCTTGAATTCTGATCAAAAGCCTAACTCGGTTCTATAGCCCAAATCGCTTTTTTCAAGACGTTGCAACTGGCTTCCTGTGATGCCCTCGTCTCTGAACATCTCCGCCTCGTCAACGAATCCAGCATTGGCGACGAAAGAAGCTACGTCGTCAGCTCCCATGTTGCTCAAATCAACTGAGAAACAGCGTTAGCTTATACAAGAAACGACACTCTATCAAGGAAGTGGACCGTTACTTAGCTGCTGGTCTTCTTTCCGCTAAACACCAATTTTCTAGTAAGCGAAAGTTGACAGGTACATATGGCATACCGTTTCGTACTTTGTTGCCTTGACTAAGTTCTACAATATCCCATTTCCTTGTTTCGAGTTTAACTTCTTCCTTGGATGATTTCAGAAAGTTGGATCTGCTTGTTAGAGTAGTACGGTACTTTGACCTGTAGGCATTAATCTCTTCGCGAGTCAAGTGTCCGTCAATGTAAGTTTTGATTACTTATTTCCTAAAATGTATTGTCTATTACAAATGCACTACACATTGTTTACAAATCCAACGTGACATCTAGAAACGTACGTGCCGGCGGATTTTGCTTTGCGTCCTTTCTTTCACAAATCTTCTCAAATAATAAACAATTTCTGCCACCTAAATACAATCTGAGCTTGGATGGAAAGTATGACTCCGGGCAACAGAGAAGCCGTATGCAAGAACGTAAAACAAACTGCAATTTTGCAATACCTAACGAAAGACGTGCATCACCAACTCCTTAGAGTTACCAGCAGCTACTTTATATACGCTCCAGCTTTTAATTAGCAGCTGCAACGTGGTACGTGTTTATCTAAGCAAAAATCAATTTTTTGCTAATACTTCAAGTTATCCGGGCGTGCTTTACGAATCCGAGACTGAAAACGATTTGGCATAAGGACGCTTATCGCCCGATGCTTCGGTTGGGGTAAAAGAATGAACTTCACTGCGCATATAACTGACTGGATGCCTAGCTGTACGAAAAGCGAGAAATGTGGAACAATGTGTCTTACATCGCAATCTTCTGTAGCACGGAGTGCTCTCCATCGATCCGGCTATACATTTTTTTAGGATTTCGATTGATCGAGGCGGCTCCGCGAGTCGCCGTTTTGATGTTTTGTGCAACGTTCACCTTTTTTGACGAAAGCAGTCTATTTCAATTCAAACGGAAAGCTCGGCTAGCTGAATACGAAACACCGGTAAAACTCAAAAAGCAAACAGAAAAAAAGACTAAAGCAGAGCGACATCAAGCAATGCGCGAGCAAGTATCACTTCGTGCTGTCTTTTTAGGCGCTACTGCTGATATGCATCAGCCATGGCAATGAACGTCACACCGGCGTCGAAAAATTGACCAGCTTTTTTCGTCGTGTAAGTGAATTTGAGCTGTTGTGAGGTGTCATCCAGAGCCACAGCGACGTCGCTAGAGAGCGAGGTCAGGGCGATAGCCGGTTTTCCAGTCATTTTTATGCTTGGATCAAGTGTAATGGTGTATTTTCCTTGGCCCGTTTTTTCTCCAGTGATAACTCCGCCGAACTGGGTTCTGGGTTTGCCATCTGTTCCAATAAACGCTCCAATTGCACTGAAATGAGACATAGCAAGCGGTGAAAATGATTCGAAGTGTGTCAGTTTAGGCAAAGAGCGTTCTTTATATATGTACTGCGTGCGAAGGAGTGCCCATGCATGCACTCTTATCTTCTAACTCTTAGCTTCCACTCTTATCTTTCACTAGCTCTTAGCTTCCACTCTTAGCTTCCGAGTACTCTTAGCTTCCACTCTTAGCTTCCTCTGGTATGCATACGCATGATATTAGCATAAATAAATTTAATTTCGGCCTTTTCCATCGCTCGCCCGCACTTACTCTACTTGCATTCGTCTCACTCGTGTACGGTAGAACGTCGCTAAAGTAGTGCTACAGAAGCAACATAAGTTACTGGTTTCTGAAAGTTTTAGTTTACTCACGCGGGTGACATGCTAGATAGGCAATTCGACGAATGCTGGTAGAAGTTGTTGTTGTTTACAAACGCTAAGATATGACGACTATGCCGCCAATTTTCTTGCCTCGGGCCGACAAAAGGAGTCTCCAGCGTGAGACTCAAATGATTCGGACTGCATGGAGTCTTTTGAGGCATCGAATTCAAATTCAGACATTTTCAGTTCCATAACCCTGCGTAGATGTGCGGCTATTTCTGCACAGAATCGCTCCTCGGAAAAAGTACTCTTATTTTTGGTCTATACTGCCAAAAACAGAGGTCATACACCGTTTTTTCCATTTTCATCCGATTGTCTATAGCAGGTTTTTTGCTCAGCGGAAGAAATGTCAACCATAATCGATCTCTTTTTCCGGAAACACGTGTACGAGGTATTTTAGCAAACCTGCTTTAGTGCCAGTCTTGTGCAAATCCTATTCTTTTCTCGAAGGAGTCAGCAACTTTGACCTAAATAAAAATCTTTCACAAGTCAGAGCGGCTTGACCAGATTCCGGTTGACGTGGTGACTGAAAAGGTGAAGTACATCACTGCCCCGGCTGTCTTTCCTAAAACAGCTAAAAATTGGTCAAAACTCGTATCGGGTTTCCTATTGAGAATAAGGAGTAGTAGACGAGCTGCATCGCGGTCGTTCCTTGGGGTCGCTACGGGTGATAGCAATCCGAACGAAAGTAGAGCATCCAATTAAAAAAGAGCTTTTTATAAGGCTTTCTGAGGAGACTGAGGCGGCTTCCTCCGAGACAGGAGTTAGTAGTCTGTTCCAATTTGCCTCTGTTCATGTGCACGAAAGCGAATTAATTAAGTAAGAGGCGTGTCACTGCTCTCGCGAGAAGTCGTCCTTGGCCACCGTCAATCTTAGTGTCGAGAAAAGCCCTAAATTTTTCGAAGTAAGGATGTGGTGTTCTCATCGCGAGTCACATCGTCCTTTGGCTCTATCTTGCGTAGGCTGTTCCGGAGAGAGCTGTACTAGCTGGTCGGTTATGATCTTTCGGAAAGAAGGCAGTTCAGAAAGTGGCCTCCTATTAGGCTGCATGGAGAGACGGATTATATGACGTCGCACCAGGCCGGAGTTAGCGATTTCCATTTGGGATCAGCCATGTGCTAGAATACGACTCTGATAAGTGCGCTGTGCGCATGCGGAACTAACTTTCTGCTGCGTGAGATACACAGTAGCGACTTCGCGGACTATCTATTTGCTCCTGCTCCGTAATCTAGGTGACGCTGGAATTCATGATTCGATAGAGGAGCACGAAACAGAGTGAAATCGAGCATAAAAGAGCCAAGTTGTTTGGCAACGGAGATGAGTATGCATCTCCCCAGGGGTGCGCTTGTGGGTGTAGCCTTGTTGACGGCGACAATGCAAATTTCGGTCGCACACATATAGATAATTGTTTTTGGCGAGCTGCCGGCGTAGTTGACCGCGTGGCAATTCGCTCCGGCAACGATATTAGTTTACCGTCTTTGTGTGAATTTGCTCCAGAAAATGGGCGGTCCCACGGAGACAATCCCAAATTGATAGACCTCGTCTCTGCGCACATCTGCGCGGGAGTGAGGCCACACGCAAAGTGGAGGAGTGTCTCTAGCGTACACACTACGTGCTATATACGAGGCGCGAATCGACTCTGCACTCTCAGAGCCTTTGATCCACCGCTTGCTGCACTTTGCACTCAGTTGTATTATCTAGACTTGAGGCTGTCGTTTTGCTTTTTAAGGATCTCTAGCTTAATAATTCACTTTATACCCAATCGCAAAAGCCTTATTCTCGAGCGAGTGCGAAGACGACGCTCACCGGAGCTACACGACACGTTCCCGCGTCACCGTATTAAAAACACTTCGCACATCGTTTCGTCGTCGTATAGCTAGTAGGTTTGGACAGTCGAAAAGAGTTGTATTGCTTTCCACCTCGAAACAATAAGATCGTTTCTTCCATTTTCGTCGGCTAGTGGTACTATACATTGATCATCAGGTACGCTCACGCTCACGCGATTCTGATCTCATTGGGGATTGCATGCAAAGTCCCCAGCTCTTCTCGTCTATATATAGCTACGTTAGCATCGCTCTAAACTACCTGCGACGAGCACAACCAGTGGTTTGTCGTGTGATCCGAGCGTTTTAGCCGTCTCGAAGTCGCTCTCGTTCATCCAGACGTCCGTCGAAGTGTGAGCTCGAGATCGTTCAAACACACTTGACTGACTCTTCGTCGAGAATTCGGCTCATATCGCTGCAAAACGCGACAAGCTCTTGGCGCTACGTACGACAAGATCTGGAAGAAAAGAGATCGAACGTCGTACTTAGAAAGAACTCGATCGAACGCCGCCCTTTTTTCCCCTACGGATTCGTTTCGTTTCGCTCTTCCTCAACAACTTGACTGATCGGCGGAAGATCGGCGGAAGATCGCGACAGATTACATTGTTTACACCGCTGAGGAGTCAGGACTTCACGTCCCGTAGCTAAAAAGCCCGGATTTTGTCGCCACGCTTTTGGATCGACGTTCTATCCGCCCCTGGAATTAGCCGACGCGCCTTCTGCAACGCCGTCCGAACTCCAAATCGGAGTGCTTCAGTAAGTTTTCGGTAGAAATGTAGTTTGCATGGGGGCCCCCACTCCCGTTTTCCTCGCAACGGACTCAAGCAAAGACGAAAGCGATTATCAGCAACATTGTGAATGTCCAGAGTAGCTCGTATGCTCCGCCCTCCATGCACCTGCGTTCCTGAAATAAAGACGAGTTCAATCTAGAAACTTTCGATAAGGATACCTTCCACCTATTGTTCCACGAACGCGTGACGATGTCACGAGTATTAGCTACATGTAGTTCTACATATCTATCTCAATCCATGACGTCTCTCTCACCTCGAACGTCGATCCAAGCCACGTCGATAAAGCAATCTCTATGTCTGTGTGTCTCTAGCTCTATGAACCAAGTCTTATTTTTCTGCTGTAGTGCCACGCTTTTCATAATGAAACACAACGAAGAATGTACTTAAAAAACACAGACGGTTTGAATTCTCGCGCAGAAACAATTTCAAAGACGGATTCTTTAATTAAAGAAGTCAGAGTCCTCAGTATATCACTTCTCAGTTTATCCGCAGAGACGCGAGTGGCAAGTAGTGGGCCGGGAGCAGCGCATTGTACGTGTGTAGAAGTGGTAATCGAATAGGAGCAAGAACCGGTTCTTTTCGGCATAACATACATATACGTATGTATAAGCTCTAAATGAAGTTGGCCACAAAAACGGTTCTCTGGCTCACACTATAAGTTCAAGGTAGCCGATTTCGTGAATTTATTCTAATCTTTAATTTTTGAAAATTAATTAAGGTTAGTCCCGATTAAATAACGTAAATGATTTCTGACGTTACGCTTTTGTTGGGAACCACTGACTGATGGAGCAGGTTAGCCCGCGGAAGATAAAGCTAAAGCTGCTTCTCGTCCTCATTTCTTTTGCGTAGGAGTTGGGGGGTCCTGCATTGCGCTTGAATGGCTGCGTGTAAATCCCCGGTTTGTTTATTTTTTGGCCATGATCCAGGTCGTCAAGTGTGGCTGAGCGAAACGTTATCGTTGCTCAAAAGGACAGTCGTCGATTTCTAGCCCATCGCATCCGCCACTTCCTACTTTTTTCATTTCGTAGCTTTTTGGAGCATCGATCACCATGCGTGCACTAGGAGTCTTGACGGTGCAGTTATGAAGCTGCTGATCATGCAGCTCTCACAAGCGTCCCATTCCTTTAGGAGGTGAGGTGGCTCATGCAGACTGCGCGTATGAATGGGAATGCATTGCGTTTTTTATTACTCCAAGAAAAGCATACTCCCGTACGTTGCTCCACCCGATTTACAGCCATACCAACGATGGCTGCATGCAGCATAGGAAGCAGCTAAAGTATACTAGAACTGCCAAAGTGCTTTGGCTCTGCTCTGCGCGTCGTCACGGATCAAGTTCTTTGAGAGTTTGACGATCGACCGGTTGTTGAATCCGCGCACGATTTCTGCGCGATCAATATGCATATATGCCCGAAGGCACTTGCGTTGACCGCGCGAATCCAGCTAAGTGGGACGCTATCTAATCTAGTGGCGTACGTGGGAAGCATAAATTTAAGCAAGACAAATCAAACATGCATGAAACCTATAACCCGCGCCGAGGGAGGTCGCTTATCGAAGATTCATAGGTGAGCCTCAGTGCGTTGAGAAAGTAAACGACAATAGAGCGTTCGAGGGCCGCATAGACGCACCAATTCGTCAAAAATTTTTTTTCCGAAAGGTTTTTCCGCGACGTGCATGGCGGGCATATATAGCGCATAGTCTTGTTGCATGGGATCTCCCGTCCCTCCGTCACGCGCGCGCGAGAGCTCTGATAATTAATCGTCCTTCTCTTATGCGGTTTCAAAACAAAGCGGAACGTGCGTGCGTGACCTCGTCACAGAGTCGACTGCAAAGGCTCCTGCATCTGCATCTGGCACCATGCTATCTATGCTGGCACCATGCTACGCGGGAGGCGGAGGGGCTGAGCTGAATGATGTTGTTGAAACAATTTGCATGTAACGTCGTTTAGCGTACTAGACCTTGATGAATTTGAGCAAAGACTTATCAGAGAACAAGCTAGTCTTGCGAAATGGTTATTGGATAAACGATACGCTCCATGCAGAGCGGCAGCGTTGACCAAGAGTATTCGCGGATCGACGTATAGGCGACGTGTCGTAAGCTTTGTTTGATTTGCTCCTCTAACGCGGTATTCCTTTGTCACTCTCAACTGACTCGGTTATTCAAACCTTCACATTGGCGACCAATTAAGTGCATGCATGGCTCGTCAAGCTTGGGTTGCCATGAATTGCCCCGGGAGGTTCTATCCTCTTTGTATAAGCATAGCATGTTTTAATTTGCATTTATCTCTGCAGGATTTGAGACGACGTTGTTCGCAGTGCCTAGCTAGCTTTCGTTTCGACTGATTTGTGTAGAGAAAATCCTCGCTTTTGTCATTGCCAGGCATATTGGCGAAGCATCGCCCGTTGCATTTTTTATTACATCCATAAAACACACAGAAACTAGCATGCAACACTCATGAAGTCTGCAGAGACACGGCAGGGATTATCCAGAAGCGCGGAATGGTTACGCTTTCAGCGTCTTGCAGCGGCTTATATACGAGTTCCCAGCAACACATTCAAAATAACCATAGCAGCAAAGGGCGCAACTAACAAAATCACGATGTCTAGCCCCAGGACAAATACACTGTGTATGCCCATGAAGACATTCAGTGTTCTTTGACTCAATTAACACACTTGTTGGCGTCGCAGCGCAAGCCGTCGCAGCACAACTTTGCTTGATCGGAAACGGTTAGCTGCTCGAGATTGTCTGTACTATTCAACTGAAGACACGGCGATCCTTCGTCGCGGCACCGGTGCTCTATGATTTCGTAACGCACAACGGACGCCTCGTGCACCCAGAATGTCGCAAGAAGGAAAGCCAAGGCGTAGAGCATCATCACAGCTTTTGAGAGTCGGAGGTGAACAATGCAGTCTTCGGCCTAGTGAGATGCTTTTGTAGGGGGTCTGCTTGTTTTGATACGACCTTCCTTTTGTATTGCACGAGCTTCGTGCAAAATTCTGCAAAATTGGGCGGGCTCTTGCGTCTGTCTCATGGCACCCTGGGAGATATTATCCAGGATATAGATACCCAATCGCAATTGCTGCGGCTATTTGCCCGAGAGTCGGCCGAATAGTGAGACGGCTATTCGCCCGAGAGCTAGCGAACTATATAGGCATGTACCTAACCCTACACCGATCGCGTCACGTGCCCCGCGGAGCACGCATCCGGTCCTCGCTATCTCCCTATATTATCTCTGCTCGCAGCACCCCCGCCTGTTGAGCTATCGCGACGTGCGTAGGTGCGATATCGCACGACTTTTATACAGTAGTGCATTTATGCGTATATAGTGCGCTAGACTTCTCACTATACAGCCACACCGAATCGCACAAACTTCAGGCTTATTCTCGAGCAAAGACGGAATATAGCCATTGCGCGTCTCTACAGCTATATATAGACATTGTACGTCACTGACGAACGACGCCCGGATAGTCCCCAGCAAAAAAGCCGAAGCGTTGGCGAATAGCGGTATTTGTTCACCCGACCGCGTCAGTAATCTGCTCTACTGATAAGATCGAGACCGCTAGGAGCTACGAACTTCGTTCGTCGACCGCATCTTGATGAAAACGGTCCTTGCGAAGTCGTATCAAGTACGAAAGCGATCAGAAAGCGATCAAAAAGAACGTTTGAAACGATTCCCTAAAGCGTCGCATCCGCCAAAAGGAACTAAGCGCCTGTGTCCTTCGTGCAACGATAACATCGAAGAAGAAGGGCTTCCCTATTTCGCTGCGACTTCAAATTTCGTGAGTTTGCATGCATGGGCATTAGGCCTCTGCCTAACGAGAACGTACTCTATCTGCATGATGCTATATTGAGAGACTATGGAATGCATGCATGAGCTACTCGCTTCGCTTATGTTGACATGCAATAGACTGCATTGACGTTCGACTATTTAAGTCTCGAGACTTCCTGGCTCAATATAACGGTAACTATGGAGGCGGAGAGGTCGTGACGCGACAGCAAAATTTATTTTGATCGACTTTTATAGCAAGGGCAATTTCAAATACACCATACGCGCACAGAACACAGAATTAAAAAGACTACTTCAAAAAAACATGCACCAAAGAAATTCTATATGCGCACAGTCGTGCATGATCTCGCGCCGCGGTCAATTCTCCTTTCTGTTAAGTGCGCCGCATTGGCAAAAGGGAACGGGTGGAAAACGGGTTTCACAACCACCGTAGCTTCTACCGCAGCAATCTTCGCATTGCGGCATTGCAGGGGCATTGCGATGACAAATTTCGTACGTAGCGTTGCAGCAATAAACTCCCACTTTCGCGCAGCACGTGCAAAATTCCCGAAACGGATTCGTATCGCAGGAATCGGTGGTAAATCCACTGCAGCACGTCGAACACGCAGGATAAAAGGGCGCAAAACGATTGGGACACACGCGCCTGGGCGGCGGTAACATATCTGGCGGCGGTCCGAAATTTTCATTACAGCACGTAACTCCTCCAGGAGTGCACACGCCAGTGTCCCCACTCAGATGATCTTTCATGACGTTGGCGGGGTGGCGGCCGTAGCAGAGGGCAGCCAGTGAGACGGCGAGGACGAGCTTAAGCATTGTTCGATCAGTCGAGTTTGTATTGTTGATCTGTAAAGGCGATCACTTTATATACTGCAGCCGGTTACTACCCCCGCCTGGGAGGAAAACTCCGCACCATCTGACGCTTGGGGGAGGATACTCGCGGTTGATTTTCTCGTTTCACCACACACGCGTACGAACGAGACCACAGTCAGTTGTAAGTGCAAAATTTGCTAATCCATGCATAGAGCTTAGTTAATTTTGTGGTTGCTCCACTGCTGCAGCTGGAACACGCAGAAAAAGTGCATCACTAATGGGACACACCCGGGGCAGCAGTATCGAGCGCGGCGATTGGAAATCTTCATTACAGCACGTAACCCCTCCAGCAGTGTCCTCACTCTGATGATCATCTTTTATTGTGTTAGCTTGGCGGTCACCGTAGCAGAATGCAACCAGATGTGTTCAATCGATCGATCAAGTTGATTTAATAGTTGCTCGATAGAAAAGGAGATCGCTAATATTTGGTTTGAGGGGAAAACCCTGCCCCATCTGACGGGGAGGAGACTAGGATGATTTCTCGTTTCACCGCAAACGCGTGAGAATTCCGCGGGGGTGGAAAAAGATCGCGGCATGTGGTCTCCGACTCTCGAAAAACATCGTCAGCTGTACAGTAGGTCTATATACGGGATAAACGATGTCCGGCAGGTCAAGATCTCTCGTTCTACGACGGCGACGGCGACGGCCTCGCCACTTCTCGATTAGGATTAGATCGAAGCAAGGATCAGAAGTCAAGTAAGGATATCTGGGAGATCGAACGCGGGGCCCCCCAAATTTTCAACACATCAATACACGAAACACCGTCCACGTACACCCAAACAACATGCACGCAGTGAATAGTCACATCGTCATTAACCGGCTTTTTCACTTCTGAACTCCACATTGGCATATTTGAGAATGATTCCGGGTGCACGTTTCCTTTGCATGCGAAACGCAGCAGTCTTGACAGTTCGGCAATTGCGAAAAGGCCTCGCACTCCTTATAAGAACCGCGACAACACTGTGCATTCGTTTCGGCGCGGCATGATGTGCAGAAGGGCGGCTGCGAGCGGCTGCATGCACGGGCCCTTGATGTTGCCGCTGCAGCAACTAGCGCACAGGGCGTAATCTTTGCAGTTCTGCGGGGCGCTTTTGCAGCAGACGATTCCCCCCGCGCGTGCATTTGAAATCGTCGATGCTGTAGTAAAGGGAGGCGAGTAGCGAAACAAAGAGCGTCAGTCGGGCGAGCATTGTTGACGAAGAGGCGAGAATAAGCGGCCCGTATGGGCTGTAGTGAGTAGACAGGACGTATCACATATAGAGGTGCCTACTAGTAGTTCCTCTTCAAAATGCACAAACGACACGAAACAGAAACGCAGATGCACCGAAAGTTTTTCTGTTCTGTCTAAGTTTCCGCGCCACAGCGGCATATGGAGGGGCGACGTTTCGTGCATATTGCGATTGGCGATGGCACGCAGCAATCGCGACAGTTGGGAAACTGGGACAGCTCCTCGCACTCCTTGTACGACCCGCGACAGCAGTACGTGTCGCTTTCCGCGCAGCACGTGCAAATCGTAACTCGGCGGTTTCGTGTAGCTGCAGATTCCGGTGATATTTTGGCTACAGCAACCGACGCACGACGGATAATTCTCGCAGTTCGTGGAACTGCTTCTGCAGCTCGTCGTTCCTCCAGGCATACAGGTCGTCAGGTCAACGTTGACGCTATAGTAGAGAGCCAATAGAGAGAGGACGACTATAAGCCAGTACATGTTTAAGATTGAGACGAGCAATTAATTAAAAGCAGCGTCCCGAAGGTGTAAAGTAGTAGTCGCACCTCGCTCTTGGCGTGATGATTGAATGAGAGAGCATTTAGCCTGCATTTATTAACCGCTGAAGTGATAGAAAACTCTCCCTACCTCTTTCGTTCTGGATTCCTTTATAGAGAAGGTCGCTCGTTCTGTAGGCGCGCTCGGAGACGAGGCAAATTCTTATGATGCAAATGGAACAATTTCGACAGACACTTTAACAGCATCACGACAATTTCAGCGACGCATGCAGCAAAAACTCGGCAACTATAAGTTCAACACTTAATTGTCTTCAAGACAAGAGCAAGTAGGTACACCGAAACGTTTTGTGCACATGTAGCCCGTACAGCAGTCCTCGTCGCAATTTGGAAGTCCGGGATCGTCGAGATAGCAGTCTTTTACATCTCCAGCACAGCATGTCACATCTGTCGCGCAACACCTGCACATTAACTGATTCGAACGGCAGTGACTCGTCGTTCCGTGGCAACATTCGGAGCACTTTCGGTCATCGACGGAACACGTTTGGTTTGCTTTTTCATTGCAGCACGGAGTTGCTACGGAAATGCAGTCGTTGGCGCTGTAGGAAAAGGCGGCGAGAGAAATGACAAGGATAAACTTGTACGTGTCAAATGGAGTAATCGCGACGGCAGAATGAGCAGAAAGAGCTATAGTCGTGTCGCTTATATACCGGGGTCTAAGAACGTGCTCCATCTGACGCTACACGGAGAGGATGAGGTAATGCTTCCGTTTCACCACACAGAGAATCACAGTCAGCTGAACGACCACGACCGCAGTAGGCCACAGTCAGCTGTAGGACGTTGATTATATCCATCCGCGGTCTCGTGATCGAGGAAGTCTCGTGATCGAGGAAGCTACTCGTTTATATTTGAAAAACACTCTCTATATCAGACGATGTTGGCATTTCGATCTCGATTCACCAACGTGTGCATATGACGACGCAGCCCATATATCTCTTTGAGGCGGGCGCGGATATAGTTTATTCAAAGACAAGTGTAGCGCGTGAGCGTGGCTGGCTCCACCCGATACTCATGCGTGATGCCTCGGGGAAAATAAGAGCATGCTCCAGCTGACGCTTGCTTTACGGTTAGGTGCATGCCGCGCGTCCTGAGGAGTCACTTCTTTACTACGTACATTCACCCCAGAAAACATGATATAAAATTTTCATAATTTCTTACATTTTTAGCGTTAAAACGCTATCCGCGTCAAGATGGAGCTACCTGGTGGCAGTGTGAGGACTATCCGGAAGCGGGGGGCGTTGGTGCCCAGCAAATGTAGAAACGCCTTCATTAGTCATACATTTATTCTACAGGATTCTATAGCCCGTTGCCAAAGACTCTTGTTTCTGGACTAAATGACAAGTGCCACTGAAAGTATATATTCCAAATATCACATCCAGCATACCTAACCTCATGGGTTAATACGTATTGTACATACCAACGTCTTTTTTACTGATTTATATTTAGAGGCATTGAGTCTCTGGCTGCTGTCCATGCGTCATATGCTGTCATGATGCCGTGACGTGAAACATTAGAAAATCTAGGCTCTTTAATATGTCTCAGGCTATAAATCTGACTTCACAATGACGGGACCGTGTGACGTCTCCGTATTACGTGTATAGACATTACTGAAAATACTGATTATTACTATCTTGTTCACGTGACTTCTCACGTGATCTATTGCCTATTTTTCGCGTACAGCACGCAGGCTCGCTCGCGTAACGTTTCCAGATCGATGGTCTAAGCTAAGCGGTGGCGCGCATCGTCAAATCGCAGCAGGCCCAATCGTCTGCGATCTCGACGCGACGATGACGCTCCCAGTAATTAGTTGACAGCTAACATTCTCAATTTGGCTATTATTAGCTAATCGAATCACTCGCACATGCCAAACGCGTCGCCACGGGACGACAGCTCGCGATCCCATTGGTCGAAAGCGTGGGACGGCCGAACGCACAGCATTCACGCGCAGAGCTCCAAACTCTCATTCGAGCACACGACCCCGACGACGAAGGCGTTCGTCCGGACTCATTCGGCCGGACGACGTGGCGAGATGACGCCGCCACGATCGCGCGACGCGGTAAGCGACCGAATCTTTCTCGCTTTTCGACAATCGAACAATGAATCGATGTTTTTTTAGGCTTCGATGGAAGAATCGAGCGCGCGGAGGTCGACTGCACGAAGCCGTCGGCGCAAAACGGTAGGCGCAACTCGTCTCTATCGACTGCCTTTCGCGATTCTCACGATCTTTAGCTCGTTCGCGCGCTGGGAACGCCGCGAACTCGATCGATCGTCGTAACCGACGCGGAGAACGAAGACCGTCGCGCAGGCAGGCCAGGGATTTTGTAGCTCCGATTTTTTCTACGTTTCTTTGTTTGCATGCGTGTGTGTTTGCACGAATGTGGGTGCGTGTGGAAAACCCATAGGCCGGGGCCCCCAAGCGCATTCCGCCCACGCATCACGATAGATAGGCGTAGATAGGCTAATCTCTAAACAGTAATCGGCCCCCTTTCCGAGTTTTTCCATTCTTGTTGTACGTGCGTGTTTTCGTGTTCGTCTCGTTCATCTCGTTCGTCTTTCGCGAGCGGCTCTTTTAGCGACCCTTTGTAGTTAGAGGTTTGCCGCTCGCGTGACGCACGTGCCGGTGCACGTGCGTCACACTAGGTTAGAAAGCTCGGCGCATTTAGGCTAAATTTAGACGATAGGATCGAAGCCGTCCACTTGAAACGTGTCCATTAAGGGTCCTACATTTTTGCTAATACGTGCAACACCTTTCCGACCCGCTAATCGACCCTATATCATCAATTTTCATCAATTTCAATATCATCAATTTCTTCAATTTCAATTTCATCAATATTTACAATATCAATTTCATCAATATCAACAATATCAATTTCATCAATATCATCATTATTGTCGTAGTGGGTGGGAGGGATATGGGCCCCCGCGTATGCATTACCTGTGTACGTGCATCTAATTTAATAATCGATTTTTTATATTTTCTGCCTTTTTTGTAGTTTGATTAATTTTGTAGCCGAAATGAGTTAAAAATGTAATGCTAGTGTAAGTGGCCCTTTGGGAAGTGGGCCTGAAGACAGAAGACTGGGCTGGGCTGAGGAAGGTTGCCCCGACGACGGAGGAGCCATGGAAGCACGTGTGGTAAATCACTTTTCGTATTAGTATGTTTTTAATAATCAGTTGTTTCTTAGTCACTTCAAGCACCGTCGGAATTCTCAAGGTCAAGTCTCAAGATCGACGCGTCAGAATTCTCAAGTCAAGTCTCAAGATCGACGTCACAAGCAAGCCGGGATTTGTAGCCCCCAATTAGTCATACGCGAGCGTCGTTTTTGTGATCGTTTATTGTTTGTACGTGTGGGTGTGTGTCTGAACCCGTAGGCCGCGGGCCCCCAAGCGCATCCCCTCCATGCATCACGATAGTCAGGACTAATATCTAAACCGTCTAATCGACCCTTCCTAGAGTTTCGTTCCCTATAGATTAGGGTGTTTGTCGAGCGAGCGGCTCTCGTGTAGCACCCGTTGTAGTTAGAGGAAAAGCCGCTCGTTGTGACCACGTGGTTCCGGTGAACGCGTGGCGTCACACTAAGTAGTAAGCTCGGCGCATTAGGGAAACTAATCATTAGTCTAGAGATAGAAAGCCGTCCACTGAACGAAACGTGTGCATTAGGGGTCCTACATTTCCTCTAATTCGTGCAACATTTTTTCGACCCGCTAACCGTCCCCATATCATCAAATTTCATCATCAATTCATCAATTTCATCATCAATTCATCAATTTCATCATATAAACAATTTCATCAATTTTATCATAATAATAATCATCTTATATAATATGGGGCCCCCGCGTGTGCATTACCTGTTCACGTGCATCTAATTTTAAATTATATATTTTGGGTTATAGTTTTTGCCTTTTTTTGTACTTTAATCAATTTTTGTAGTCAAATGTGAGAAAAATAGTAATGTTAGTGTAAGTGGCTCTTGAAGAAGTGAGCCTGAAGAAAGAAGACAGGGCTGGGTGAAAGAGTCTTCGAAACCGTCCCTGAAAATCTAAGGTTCTAGTACGTATAATTAATATAGCATAATTAATTAGTGACATTTTATAGATGCGTTTGAAAAAGAAAAGACGACCGCACAAGAGGTCAGAATTATTCAAGTGCGTGAAAGTCAAGATCAACAGCTCAGTTGAGCGAAGAGAGGCGAGCCGGGATTTTATAGCTCCAATATTTGTAGTCTCACGCGAGCGTATTTTTTTTGTGATTGTTTATACGTCTGGGTGTGTGTCTGAACCCGTAGGCCGCGGGTCCCCAAGCGCATTCCGTCCATGCATCACGATAGTTAGGACTAAAATCTAAACCGACTAATCGACCCTTTCTAGATTTTCCCTATAGAATTAGAATGTTTGTCGAGCGAGCGGCTCTTTTGTAGCACCCGTTGTAGTTAGAGGAAAGCCGCTCGTTGTGGCCACGTGGTTCGGAATGAACGCGTGACGTCACGCTAGGTAGCGAAGCTCAGCGCATTAGAGGAGAACTAATCATAGTATAGAGATAGGAAGCCGTCCACTGAACGAAACGTTGTGCATTAGGGGTCCTACATTTATCGCTAATTCATGCAACACCTTCCTGCTAACCGTCCCTTATCATCAATTTCATCATCAATTTCTTCAAATTCAGCTCATTTATCATCAATATCATAATCGTAGTCGTCATAATAAATGTGGGTCCCCGCGTGTGCATTGTCCGTTTGTGCACGTGCACCTTGTATGATTGGTTTCATTTATTTTTCTACCATTTTTTGTAGTTTTATATGCATTTTATTTTTGTAGTCTAAAAGGAGAAAAATTCAGTAATAATAGTGTAAGTGGCCGTTGCAACTGGCCTGAAGAAAGAAAAGCCTTTTCAGAGGGCCCCTGAAAGATCTAAACAAGCAAACGTCACCTCGGTCATTGAACGAGTCACAAAGCAAGCACAATCCCACGCCCACCGACCAAAACGATTGACTAATACTCTGAGAAGATCAAGACTACGAGCCAAACAACTGACTTCAAATAGCAAAGAGTCCAGACGGATCTATCGTAGCACAGTAGAGCTCAGAAGTCGAGCACCTGGCTTCAAATTAACAAGAGTCAAGACTAGATAGCGCAGTAGAGCTCTAAAAAATTCCGTGCTAAAATAGAGACATGAGGAAAGTCAAATGTTTGACTAGATAGATATATAGTTAAATGCTTCCAACCGTCCGCCCATGTTTTATCTAGAACTGTGGGCAGCTGTTTTGTGAGTCGATGTTTCGGTATTAGGTACGTGCTTAGGCGAAAGTATGGGGTCAATATTGATTGCGGTAGAGGCGTGAGTTGAAGTAGGAGAAGACGGTGTTCGGCCGACGCTTCGGTACGAATTTGGGTGAATGTTCCATTCATCTCGCCTATACTATACTTATCCAGAAAATACGAGTAGACGTTTGTATGTATGGATCGATGTGCTTTGTGGAGATGCTTGAGTGAAAGTAAGAGCGCTGACTCATACTTTGCTCTCAAACATTGACGCAGAACGTCAATTTAAATACTCCAAACGTCTCTTTGTACTTCTGGATACAGAACGTCTACTCATAACTTCGATCCTAGCGCCGGCCCGACTCCTCTTCCCATGCAATATCTGATCCGTACTTTTACCTAACATGTGCACTTTTACTCGACCATCAACTCCAACATCAACTCATGCCTCTGGATAACGTATGTGCGTATGTTTGGAACGTCTAGCTATGCTTCTACTCGAATCAAACGTTGACGAGTCCTTCCTAATTTACGCGGTAAGTTCGCGGAGATACGTCTAGTAGAAATCCCAGCATTCAAGCAGCAAGCAAAAAAAGCCCAGCAATAAGTCAACAGAATACTGACAACATTTGTACAAAAGTCCAGAAAAAAGCTCCAGCAGTGGGACGAGAGAATCTGCACTGCCAGGAGTTCGACAACGGAAAGACTCCTCCTATGAGAGTCCAGCAAAGAGCTCTACATTCTAGTATCCTCGAAGAAACGAGTGCTGCGGTAAAAAGTCGAGGAGAGACAGCGACCACGGGCGATACGTTCTGACGCGTAGTACACTCTGGAATCACAAACAAAACAAGCTCAGCAGTTAGCAAATATTGTGGCAAGCCAGACAATGGAAACGAAGGAAGTAGTTGACTTTTCCACGTGGAGTCAATAATTGGATCTAAACTATTGACCGGGGGTGGGAGAGAAGAGAAGAGAGAATCCAAGCCAGAAGGATGCACCCGGGGGTCTAATACTTTATTGAGTATTCTTGTTTGCGCCGACCCCCCACCCCCCTCCAGATAAGTCACTCTATATAGGTACATTCATCTAATAAAGTACTAAAATTCTTTTTCTCTCCACATAGACCCGCCGTGGAACAAAATGGCGAAGGACACCGGAGATGAAGACGAAAACGAGACAATTTTTATATTTATATCGATTGCATTAGAGAAATTTAATTAATCGCGTAATTAAAAAAATAAAATATATACGTAGAAATTGTCCCACGTGATAGAACGCGTCCGCGACACCCTCCGCGTGCGCGCGGGGAGACGCTTGGCGCGCCTCCGCGCCGTCCCCCGGCGCCGTTGCTTCACTCGCTCTTGCGAGCAAGTGAATCGCGTGAGACTGAGAAGCTGCAGTCCCCACAGCAATGTATGCCTGCACGGTCATCTGAAACGCGTGCAGGCATTTCAATTTAGGCGCCGTTCTCCCGGGGAAACTACCACAAGATAGCTCCGTCAGGAGATACGCGCCGTGAAAGTGGGCCTTTTTTCCCGCTCCTGCCCAGGAGAGGTGGCAGTTTAGACGTTATAGCCTCATGCCACGGAGGCCTCTAAGCAGTTTTAGGGGAGTGCAACTTATGGGGATGAAGTTGCATTCCCCGGGTCACTTTGGACCACCCGTCTTGCTGAGGACGTTGGGACCGCGGTCAACCTCTTCGTCCCCCTCTTTAGTTCCTTCTATAAAAAACAAAGGAGAGAGTATCAACGTCCTGTATAAATATCAGAACTTCCGGTAGCAATAAGACCAACTATTCGGTTTTTCGTGAAAATGACTCTCAATCGCGAATACAAACCCTCTAACAAACTCAAACAATAAAAGGTGTTGTTCTAAAGGCAATAGAGAGAGGTCATATAGGCTCTAGCTACACTAGAACAGCGATGAATCTACTAGAGCTACTAACAATCTCTCAGCCAAGTGGGGTTTATTACCAGAGCCCCTACGCTATAAAGAAACGTCTAGCTGACTCTCATTACTACCTGGTGAAACGGTGGCGGAGACAATTTCAAGTCCTTTCGTCCCTCTTCCCAAGGTCGTCCTCATCTCCACGCTGTACGTTCCTGAGAGAAACATCGACGTTTTAGCGAAGCTACGTACATATTTACGCGGTTGGAGTCCGAGTTCAGTTCGTGCTGGCCTGTATCTGGGGCTCGGAAAACTCGGAGGATCGCGATGAGATCGAGGTCCCGGTGCATCGGTCGGAGTAAAAGAACATCTCTGTGCAACTGACTGGATGCGTGCGGATAGCGAGGAACGCGGAACAACTGAGGAAAAGCGATCAGCGGCGAAGTCGGATACCAAATCGTCGCGAAAACGAGTTTTAAAAGCGCGAACGCTTACCTTGCTGGTAGAAAAAAGACTCTCGCAGTATTCTGAGGAGTTGTCGCCGTCAAAGGGTGCAGGATCGCTTCGATAGGCGAAGATTCAGGTTCCTTCCTCTCTCACACGTCCGTCCCGGATTCTTCAAAGTCTGCCCGGATATCTTGATGACTAATTTTAAAACAAGCTATGCTCGCTCGGATTCTATTCTTGAAAAGAGTATTTGATTTTGCTGTTCTACGAAACCGAAGAGCAGAGAAGACATGCTGCTTGAGCATTTTACGACTAGATACCATACGAACTGCGGCAAATGTTTCTGAAAGTGATCATAGTAACGGATCGACAAAAGATATAAAGCAGGTGGAGACTACCATATGTGAGTGCGTCGCATTTTCCTGTTCCGCTCTGTGAGAATCTTCGACTCTTCCTCTTCTCAGGGTCCCCTGACACAGGGATACTAAAGCACACGTGCCAGTTTTCCAAGAATACGTCTATGTAGATCAATCTTCTAGTTCCCCAGTCTCTATATAGATACTGCAGTAAGTCATCAACGCGTACGAATAATCTCTTGGAGTAGAGATGCGTCTTATGACTAAGGCAAAATCCACTATCCAACGCTTATAGTGGAAGATCCCAATAGTGCCATAGATTGTAGAGGAAAATCTGTGTCGGTAGACGAATCGAGAATTATCCTCAGGCGAGTGGACGGCCGTGTGACCACAGTGTGACCTCACTGACCTGGTGTGACGAGTTTTCCTTAGTCCGGGCTTCAGTAATAGGGCGGAAGAGCTGCTAACACCTAAAAGAGTCTCTCAAGACTTGAGAACAATAGAAAAGGTAGGCATGGAACAAGGTGGAACTAAAAGTCGCATCTAATTGCGTTTTTAGAATCCTACTCCAATTGAACCCCGGCTTCATATCGTAAATGGTTCTACCGTCCCTTATTATTGTGGCTTCGCTAGCTTACCTGACATACGGTGACGTCTGCTTTCAGTTTTTTTAGAGACAGTCTATAATTGCAGTGTGTCGATTTGCAGCTTCAAACAACGTTCGGCTCGTCGGCGGTCGATTTGCCCCCAGGGAGGGGCGAGTCGAAGTTTTGCACAACGGCGAATGGGGAACTGTCTGTGATGATTTATGGGACTTGGACGACGCTAAAGTCGTGTGCAGACAGCTTGGATTTGCCGACGCTCTCGCCGTCAAAATAAGAGCATATTTTGGCCAAGGTAGTGGAAAAATATGGATGGATGACGTAGACTGCGTCGGAAGTGAAGCATCTCTGCAATCTTGCACATTCGACGGATGGGAAAACCACAACTGCGGCCACGATGAAGATGCCGGAGTGGTCTGCCGAAATGGTAATATTGTAATATCATTTTCTACTTCGCTCCACTTCGTGTATCAGGTTACTGTAATTAGCTATCATCTAAGTGTCGGGCTCTCATCCGAAAGCGCCGCCGCACCAGATTTTGTATTTAGCATCTGGCGAAGAAGCATTGCTTATAGCAATGCTATAAGCAATGCTATAATACATGCAGCTATAGCCGTATTTTTCTATACGGACGCGACACGCGCCAGTCTACTTAGCATTCCTTTCCTATACTGTTGCAGATCCCGCGCCAATTCGACTTGTAGGAGGCTCAACAGCATCCAAAGGAAGAATAGAAATCCTGCACAAAAACAAGTGGGGTACCGTTTGCGAAGATGGGTGGAACTTTTTGAACTCGCGAGTCGCATGCCGTCAACTCGGATACAGCGACGCAAGTAGAACACAAGATTTTGGCGATGGCACGTCTGGGCAGACAATATGGATGGACAGCGTTGCGTGTAATGGCACAGAAAATAGTTTGAACGAATGTGTGTTTGACGGGTGGGGATTGCACAACTGCGAGCACTACGAAGACATCGGAGTCAATTGCTGTAAGAACTATTTATTGACGTATACGTAGCTGGACGTGCACGTACTGTAAAATAGATTCTTAGGAAACTGGACGTTGTGCCGGTTTCCGGCGCGAACGGGTCACGAACACGTCGCATTCGGTCAAATTGCTAAACAATTTTTTTTGCAGATACCGAAGACCCTATAACTCCACCCTCAGCAGCCCTTCGACTTACCGGAACGCCTTTCTCTTACGCCGGCGCGGTCGAAGTTTTTCACGAAGGAAGATGGGGTGCAATCTGTAGCAACCATTGGGACATCGTCGACGCTCGGATCTTCTGCCGCCAGTTGGGATACAAGGACGTGTTGGGGATTGCAGGAAATAGCTATCTTGGAAACGGCAGTCAGCCCTCGTGGATGAATAACGTTCGCTGCTCGGGAGCCGAGAAACGCATAGAAGACTGCTCTTTCGATGGATGGTACGAACGCCGTTGCTCTAAAAAAGAATCAGCTGGAGCCGTCTGCGGTAGGTTAATTCAATATCGAAGCACTGAAAAATACATTTATATTATCGTTTTAAAGCGCCGGCGCTTGCACCGACGACCAGCAGTCCAGCGGCAACAACATTGACGCCCTCCAGCGCGACCGTTTCTTCAGCGGCTGCAACGCCAACAACGTTTAGCCCTTCATCAGCGGCTGCAACGCCAACAACGTTTAGCCCTTCATCAGCGGCTGCAACGCCAACAACGTTTAGCCCTTCATCATCGTCTCCAAGTACTGACTCTGTAGTCGCCACTCCAGGTTCAGAATTGATTTTTCAGCCTTTAATATATAGTCACCCAATTGTATAGGCAATACCGGTGTCATGATTTTTCACGGTCACGTTGGTTACATCGCCGGTATCGCAGTGTTGAGCGTGCTTTTGTCGACCATCGCTATTATTTTTATTGTCGTCTATTTCAGACGTTGGCGCCACGGGTCTTCCGAAAACGACAATCTAGCCACCAAAAAACCCGACGCCGCGGCACCGCCTTTCTCAGAGACAAGCCTCCAAGAAATACAACCGGATATAGAAATGAACTCCAATAGGATATACGAAGTGGCGAAAAGTTTGAAAAAAGGCGAGTCAAGATACGTTACTAGTGGGAGTACTTCGCAATCAAACAAAGAATACGCCGAAATCGGCTTGAACGATCCAAAAAACAATCCGACGAGTGACATATACGCGAATGTGCCGTAAACTCAGAGCCGTGCAATGCGCCGAAGCGAGTAATTACGAAGAGGCCGGTGCACTGCATGCACGACGACTAATCTTTAGCGAACATTGTGTTTTGTATGCGTGAGTTTGCCGTCTGCTTTTTGTCTTGTGAAGTGGTACATTAGAAAATTAAATCTCACACACAGAAGTCGCAGAAAGATCAGATAAGTAAATATGACCTAGATTTAGGAAGAGTTTGTATTCTGAATTTCCTAATAAGGTACGCTTTGTATCAACATGGGATTTTGAACGAAGGCCAACAGGACACATGAAAATCGATATAGCAGCAATTTGGTGTCTACGATTATTGGACACGAGTTCCAGCAAAGCCTTCGTTCACGACTACTATTTGAGTGTTAAAAAATCGACAATCCTCGGGGTGGCGTTCGGAGACGGACAAAAGAGCAAGGCGAACCAAAATTTCCATACCATACCGTAAGATGCGCCCACTGAATCGTCAATCTGTGACAAGCGAAACGGTTTTTACTTATGCCGGCGCAAGCGAGAGCGGCGCCGGGGCTCAACATCTCGGATTAGAATTCGGTAGGATACGGGGATTTGTCTCACGTGATGATGTCCACCTTTGTAGTTGTGTTTCTCTTCGCTCTCTCTGCGCTTTCGGCGGGCGATCAGAAGACGTTCGACTGCAAAATGCGCCAACTTGCATTAGATTATGCAATAAGAATTCAGCCATATCGCACGAAGGCCCAATTCCAGCAAGTCGCCGACGCTCTAAACGGATCTCCCGAAGCGCAGGGCTGCAATATAACCATTCCAAACAGAAAATACGCAGAGAGCCGCTTTTCTACCTTCCCTGCACCCGCTAAATCGACCGTATACGTCGACGCCGTACGTGGAAGCGACACGAATACGGGAACGCTGGAAAACCCGTACAAAACAATAAACAAAGCCGTCGCGTCGATCGGAACAGACTCGATCATCCTTCTTCGAGCGGGAACTCACTTTCTTCAAGAAACAATCGTTCTGAACGCGTCTCACAGCGGACTGACCATTCAGAACTACAACGGCGAAGAGGCGTGGATAAGCGGGGGCGTGCCCCTTACACCCCAATGGAAACCGTTCAACGTTTCGAATAGCAGCAATTGGATAACGGAAATGAACGAGAACGCAATATATGGCGATCATCCAACCCCAGGACACATTGCAATCAATGGAACGTACGACACGTGGCAAGAATGCGAAACGATGTGTCAGAAAAACGGCACGTGCAACGTGTGGACTTGGCACGATGCCAAGTACGACGGCTATAGTCACACGTGCTGGTTTCGCTACGACCACCGCTACGATCCCACGCCGGAGAAGGGAATCAATAGCGGTTATAAAACCCTCGCACCGAATATTTATATCGCCGATTTGGATATTGATTCGATTCCGGGACTTCGGGTTAATACGAAACGCGCTATTAGAGCGCGATATCCGAACGCCGATCCCGAGATCGGTTTCGGTTCGAGGCTTGCGGCGACCGAGTGGCTCAAGCCGACCGTTCCGTCGAAACCGGACTCGGAATATTATCCCGAGACTCCTTTGAGGAATACGACTCCGAATATGTTTCAACGCTACTATCTCGGCATCGGTGGCCCGTGCGAGCATTTTACCCCGCCCGCGGGCTACTGGTGCGGTACGCGCGGCGCAGGCGGCGGCCCCAAGACCTATACTATCCCATCGGGGATTGTCGTGAATCAGACCGTGTTACCTCACTCGCCTTACAAGGATCCCACAACGGGAATCGTTCAAGCGTGGCGCGTCTATCATTGGGCGAGTTGGATGTTCGAAATTGGGAATCACGACGTTTCCGTCGACGGCACGACGTCGACTTTTGTTTTTAGTAAAGGCGGTTTTCAGGGCGGTCGCGGAAACGATCGCGGCGACTGGTTCTACATCGAAAACATATTCGAAGAACTCGACAATCCGAACGAGTATTTCTTCGACGAGAAAACGAAAATGCTCTACTATTTTCACAACGGAACGGGAACGGTGCCGTCGGATTGGAAATTCGTCGCGACGAATCTTCAAACGCTCTTCAACGTGAGTGGAACTCGAGATAAACCCGTGATGGGAATTTCGTTTCGTGGAGTGGGCTTTCGCGACGCGGCGTACACGTACATGGAACCGCACGGCATACCGTCGGGCGGCGATTGGGCATTGCAGAGATACGGTGCGCTGTTTTTTGAGGGCACCGAAGGCGCGATCGTCGACTCGTGCGTCTTCGAGAGACTCGACGGTAATGCCGTAATGATTTCGGGATATAATCGCAATGCGACAATACAGAAGTCGGAGTTTGTTTGGATTGGCGATTCGGCTATCGCCTCGTGGGGCTATACGACGGGGTCGAGTGTCGACGGGATGGGGCCAGATGGAACGGACGGTAATCAGCCGCGATTTAATAATATTCTATATAATTTTGTTCACGAGCTCGGCATATGGGAGAAACAGTCGTCGTTTTATTTCCAGTCAAAGTCGTGTCAGAATCTTCTCCAGGGAAATATCTTCTTCAATGGGCCGCGAGCGGGGATCAATTTCAATGACGGTTTCGGAGGCGGTTCGAATTTGACGGAAAATATTTTGTTTAATACGTGTCGAGAATCGGGTGATCACGGCCCGTTCAATAGCTGGGATCGTCAGGTGTACGTGACGAAATTGATCGACGGGAAAACGCCGTCGCCCGTCAAACTCTACGACTACATTTCGAGGAATTTCATGATTGCGAACTATAACAGTCAGGAGGCGATCGACAACGACGACGGATCGTGCTATTATGAAACGTTCAATAATTTCTTTGCGTACAGTGGCAATGGAATGAAGAGCGATTTTGACGGGCACGATAATCATCACCATGACAATGTCTATGCGTATGTCGGAGAAGGGTACGGTATTAATCACGATGTGCTTCCTGGGCATCAGGATCATTTTTATAATAACTATGTCGTTATGAATGGGGATGGGGACTATGGGCACGGAACGACGTGCTCCGGACCAGGAATGACGGTCGTTTACGGCAATAGGATTTTTACACCGAAAGGGAATGTTACGGAATGTGGAATGAGTCTCGCTGCTTGGCAGGCCAAAGGAAATGATAAGGGTACGACGGCGGGGAAGTGGCCGGATGACGACGATCTCATTGCGGCTGCTAAGAAAGCTTTGGGCATGGTGTAGTTTGCGTGACTACATTATCAAGCCTGCGTGCATGGTTTCTTATTCACACTTTGCTTTTTTTTGTAGCTTTTCTTTTTTATATGTTCAGTTTGGGCTGCTTCGCTTTTTACTTGGAGAACTTGCGTGCGTTGTGCGACACTGTTCAATAAAATTCAATTGAAAGGCTCCTTGTCCCCTGGCCAACTTGAAAAATCGACATTTGAGGTCTCGTATAATTTATGAGTTGAATTATGTATGGTTGACTTCATCAAAACGGCAGAGAGCAAAGAGGAATAAATGATTCACTCGACAGGACAGCTACCACGATCTACCTTTTTAGACAAAAGAAGCTGCTTGTGATGCCTACTGACAGAGTCTAGTCCAAAACAGGGCCACGCGCTGACCATACGACAGGAGGCACGTTCTCTTTCAAGCAGGAAATCAACCTAATTGGCTATCCTCTAATTCGATTTGCACTTGCCCTCTAGTCTCGGGCCCAGACTACAGTAGACTCTCTCTCGCCAGGATGGAACATCCGGGCGTGAGAGAGTCTCGGCCCGAGCCTGCCCGAGCCTCCGCGAATAGCTTACTCGCCCGCGATGGAATCAGAGCGCTCAAAAAAAGCGACCGGGTGGGGTCGAGGACGCGGTATTCGTTGTGGTGGCAGCAGAGATCCTGGTGGCAGCCCCTTACACAATTCTCAATCGAAATCTCATACCGTTGAGGCGCCCCGAAGTAAGGAAACTTCGTCAAATTCTCCTCCGTTCAATTTCGAAGCCTCGAGTCCACATCAAACGGCGGTGGGCATTGATCAATATGCTGACACGCCGGGCAATGCGGTTGACCCGCGTGGCCTTTTTTCCGGGTCGACAGTCTCTGCCGAGTCTTCTGATTCTGTTTACTATCCTCCTCTGGATCAGTACGGGCCAACAGGTGACGCGCCTGATGCGCGCCTTCGCGCTGCGGAAGGCTTTCGGAAAGCGCAAGCCAACGCCCATGCTCATGTGTCGCGTGGGAGGAGTGAGAAGCCGGTGGGAAAGACGGAAAGCAAGCTTCGCTTTTCGTCGCTGCCTTCTGATCTGACAAGTGAAGAGCTTGCGACAATTGTCAGAGAAAGTTGCCGTCTCGCAGAAGACGACGTCAGAGTCGAATTTTTACGTGACGACGCCGTTTCTGCGGTTGTTGTTCTAAACGACGGCAATGGTATCAAAAGTATTCACCTTTTGCTATGACTATTTACGCTCTTTCTTCTTGTCTGTAGCTGCTTTTAATTTGTGGAAGCGGCGTCTCGCCAAAAATTGTCTTACGTACAAAGGAGAAAGGCTAACGTGGGACATCGATGAGCCAACTGAATTAGACGGCAGCCGATTTCTTCTTGAAAATGCGCCTGATGACATCACTTCAGGCGGAAGCCTTCTTCGTCGCTTGAGAGTCAGCGACGTTGCCCTGAAGGGAGCAGGTGTAAAGGCGCAGTGTTTTCAAAAGGACGATATCAACTGCTGGGTTGTTTTCACTGGGGGCAATATTACGGCAGGTATACACACCGGAGGCGTTTCCCTTTCGATTGCGCGCGATCCAATGCGCGGTACCCCTGACCTTTTGTCTATATACTAAGCTCCCTTGCGGACTTTTTGCTAACGACTTCATTTCAATTGATTCCGCTGGTTCCCTTCGTAGCAGATAGCGTACTAATCTAATTAGACAACTCCCACCGTTCATAACTTTGATCTTCTTTTCGTTCGATAAATATGCTTTTCTTTCAGATGATTCACTGATGAAAGTCCTGAACGACAACGTAGGGGCTATGTTTACCAATTCATCAGCTCATACTCGGTTTCGGTGCATTGAAAAGCCAAGGCATGTTACGGTTACAGGCTTGAGCTCTACTTTATCGGAGGATGACGTGACATTTCTCTTCTACGAACACGGTGCTTTTGTTCAGGAAGTAAAAACTCTAAGATCAGCGCAGTCTGGAAAAGAGTTTTTGGTGACGTTCAGAAAGCAATCAGGTAGGAACCCTTGCATGTGCTAGCTTCATGCTTTCCAATTAAAGATGCGCATGTTTCTACGCATACTGCTGTTCCATAGTCTAAAGCTTTAGTTGACCAAATCAAAATAGCTCCTCAAAAAGCTAAAGATTGAATCCTTTGTTTGTAGATGCTGCACGTGACTGGTCTAGTCTCGACTGGGAAGATGAAAAACCTTGCGTTAAAATTTATGACTTGTATCCCACGTGCACCGATGTTATCGGTTCAAGCACGCCTGATAGTCGTCAGTCTTCCAAAAACTTTAAAAAAACAGTACCTGAAGCTGGTGACTCTGCGCCTTCTGCACGCGACGACAGTTCTTGTAAAACAACGAAAGCTAGCACCAGTAAATCCAATGACGAAGAAGAAAGAACCGTTGAAATAGAAGAAGAACTGACGCTAAAACCTTATGATGATTTAGACTGTGACGCTAGGATTGTTGATTATGTGTGGAACGTCAAAAAGCGACGTCGAAAACTGGAGAAAGCTGTAGCCGGAAAGAATTACAAGATAAGTTGGGATGCTGACAATGATTGCCTCTCAATCAAACCTAAACCTGCTGCTAAAGAACAGGGCGAGGAGTGGAAAGAAGAATGCGCTGATGCAGCCAGAGACTTTTTTGACGACTATAAAATTCTGAAGGTGTCTGTTGGAGAGAAATTCTGGAAAACAATCATTGATTTTATTGCGGAAGAAGAACATGGCGACGGCGTGAGCATTCACAAAGAGGCGACATCTTTTGTCATTGTTGTTGTTGGCGAAGAAACTTCTGTGTCTTCTTGTGTGCGGTCCCTAAAATTGGAGCTTAAGCGAGCTGAGAAGACCGTTCAAGAGGAAGAGTCAATTGTGACAAAATACATCAAGGCTAGCAATGCAGAAAACCTTCACGCCTTCTTGGACAGTAATGAGTTTGCTTCATTTTGCAGAAAATGGTCAGAAGTAGATTTTCGAGCAAATGATTCCCGTTGTGCAATTGAAATTGAATGTCAACATAAGATTGCAGAAAAAGTGAGGGAAAGTCTAGAGACCGTCCTCAGCGGTTTTCAAACCGAGTATCTTCCAGTCTCTCAACACCTGCACACGTTCTTTCTGAAGCGTGGATTTGAAAAAGCCAATGCATTGCTGTCATCACACGGCATTCAGGTGAAGATCATCGCTGTTGACAAGAGAGAGCACCGTCTGAAAGCGGCAGGAAATCCTGCCGACTTTTCAAAAGCCCGCAATGTTCTGCTAACTAGTTACCAAGCTGTTCAAATCAATGTCGACGACGTGGAAACGCAAGAGTTTCTAAGCACAGCATATTTCGCGTCATTCGTGGATACCTTTGCTAAAAAAAAAGACGTCATTCTCATTCCTAGCTTGGATGACATGGCTCGAGCTATGGTGACCGGCGGCGATGCTTTTGTCGTTGGCTCGGCGATGGACGCAGCTTTTGTAGCAAAGCAAGTGAATGAGTATCTCAAGGAAAACGTGATTTACAGCATAACGCTCGATTTTCCTACGGCAACTGGCCGTTTTCTTCAAACGTACAAATGGAATGCACTTATGGCAATTAAGAACCAACTGAAAGCTTTTTCAGCAGAAATTAAGGTTGTTCCGGGTCCGCGTTATACGTTAGAGCTCAGTGCTAATCGCGACGGCTTGCAGCCGTTGCGAAGAGAAATTGACAATGCAGCTCGAAGCATTAAGGAGACGACTGCAGAAGTGAAAAAGTACGGACTCTATCGCTTTATCGGCAGCGAGTCATACGTAAAAGAGAAAAGCCATCTTGAAGGAAAATACCGTGTTATACTGGCAACCGATCAAGACAAAGAGCCCGAGCCAGTCTTCGACGCAGCCACTCGCTCAATGGTAGGCTCAGAAAAGAAAGGCGAATTTCGAAGCGCTCGCCATCCGGGGAAGACAATGGCTCTTTTTGTTGGCGACCTTTGCCGTCACACGGCTGATGCAATTGTCAACGCAGCCAATGAAGACCTTCAGCACAGTGGCGGTCTTGCGCGGAACATAGCAAAGGCAGCTGGAGTTGATTTACAGAATGACTGTCGAGATTATATCAGAGCAAACAAGAAGCTTCCGACAGGGCAAGCAATGCGTTCGAAACCTGGCCAGCTCAAGAGCACTAAGCACGTATTTCACGCAGTCGGTCCAAGGTGGCCAAAAGAAATTCTCAGCACAGTTGCTCTTAACAATGCGGAGAAAAGCCTGAAAGACGCCGTTTTCAATACCTTGTCTCTTGCTTCCAAGTTTCAGTGCAAAAGCGTTGCGTTTCCGGCTATAAGTTCGGGAATATTCGGGTGTCCTATCGACGACTGCGCCAAAAATATGATAGCTTCCGCTTCTGAGTTTTTGGCGAAGAACGAGGATAGTTCGATAGAGGTCGTGCAATTCGTTATGCGAGCTGAAGACAACGAAAACGTCGTCGCTTTTGAGAAAGAAATGAGAAAACGGCTTGAGTTCGTTCCTCCCAAGCCTGTACATAAACCGCCGCAAGAGCATCGTTTCCGCTTTGGTCTAAATAGGCCTGCTGAAACTGCCGCATCTCGTACTACTGTCTCTCCAACCGTTACGGTCGTACAAGGAACTACAACTGATGAAAAAGTACGTCGTCTTCTGTCATTCGGTTTTTAGGTTAATTAACCTCAAAATTATTTTAGGTTGATATCGTTGTTAATTCTACCAATGGAGAATTGGATATGTATTGCGCATTGGCAGCAAGGGCATTGTCCAAGGCTGCTGGACGTCGTTTGCAAGAGGCTTGTACTCAGTACGTAGCAAAGAACGGTCCACTAACTGAAGGAGGCATTGCTGTCACGGACGCCTACAACCTACCAGCGAAAAAAGTTCTTCACGTTTGGTGTCCAAAGACAGCTGAGGTCGGATCAATTTATATATTGCGCTACCTGAGTTTTAGTGCCTTCTTGTTCTATTTAGGGACTGAAGAAACTTGTCGTTTTGTTCCTTATCGAAGCCTCTCGCCTTGAGGCTACTTCCGTATCTATTCCAGCTTTGGGCACTGGTCGACTGGGACTCTCTGACAAGAAATCAGCTCAGTCAATCTGTCAAGGAATAACAGATTTTTATTCCCAGTCGCCCAATACTACAGTTGCAACCATTCGACTTGTAGTTTTTGACAAGTCAAGGCTGTCGGCTTTCAAAGACCAGGTGGCAAAACTGGACATTAATCTGAAAGGATTACCTGCAGGAAAGCAAGTGGCTGGCAAACAGCCGCCTAGGGCAGGAGCAGTAGCACCAAAAAATATGATCACGTTGCAGAACGGGTCGAAGCTGACCGTAGAGACCGGTGACATTGTTTCGTTCAATGCCGACGCCATTGTCGTTCCCGTTGATCCTTCTCTCGATCTTCGCAAGGGAATAGTGGCGAAGAAGATACACACTCTGGCGGGCCCAAACCTTCAGGCCGAATGCAACACTAAGCACCCGAACGGCATACCTGTAGGAGAAATGGTTGATCTTGCAGGCAGTGGCGGTGTCAAAGCAAAGCATGTCTTTGCTCTTGCTTGTCCGCGAAATGTTCCTCCAAATGGAACGAGAGACTTGAAGTCTTCTGTTGTCAAATGCCTTGCAGCTGCTGAAGCTGCGGGCGTTCGTTCCATAGCCATTCCTGCTTTAGGCACGGGCAATCTCGGCTTTTTGAATTCTGAAACTGCCACCGCCATTTTCCAGGCAGCTATTGAGTATAGTCAGGAAAGCGTTGCATCCACGTTGCAGAACATTTACGTTTTGGTCTTCGACGCTCCTCGCTTAGACGATTTTATGGCCGAGCTACGATCATGCTTTCCCAACCAGATACGTGACGACGATACTAGCGGCGACGGTGGAGGTTTCGGTTCAAGAATGAAAAAACTTTTCACCAATGTTGTCGGTAGCGTTTTTGGCTCAGCTTCAAAAAAGGATCCCGTACGAAACGTCGATGCTGCAAAACCTCCTGATACTGTGGTGATAACCGTATTAGGGGAGAAATGCCACGACGCGTTTAGAGCGCTCAAAGAAGAGATAAACAGCGAATGCATTACGGAGACCGTTGATGTCGCCGTTCCAGAGAATCTAGACGAGGAAAAGCTCATGCAGCTGCAAACTCTTGTCTTGGAAAAGCACGTCGTTATGACATTCAAAGCTGGAGCAGCGGATGCCAGTCCTGAAATTACTCTCTCCGGATGGAAAGAAGATACTAGAAATGCAATGAAAGTCGTTGTCAAGGCACTTTCTGAACACTGGAAAACAGACAAAGAGGCTCACGTCGCAGAAGTGGTTGCAGCTACTAACTTGAAAGCACGTGTCAGTTGGTTTTGGCTCAGCGACACCGGTTACCGCGAGTACTCGCCACAAGTAACAATACAGATCGAAGACGCTCTTGTGCGACAGGAGAAGACGGTCATTACTGTGGGACAAAGTGAGTTTGAAATTGACGCTGCTGGGCGAAAGCAGATTTCGATTAATAGCGGCAACATACGAAAGATTAAGAGAGAGGACGTTTCCGACGGTACTTAGATATAGCTTAAGATTTGGCGCTCTTTCATTGCACTATATTTATAGGAATTGCTTTGCCATCCACTTGGGATGAAATAGAAGACGGCAAAGAGGTTGTTCGCGTTGAAGTTAAAAAGGATTCGTCAGAGTTCAACGAGGTCTCCCAAAAGTTTCTCGCCACCGCTGGTGGAATTACCGCTCAGCACATAGTCAGCATCTTACGAATCCAAAACCCTCGGATATACAAGTTTTATGCAAGAGAAAAGGAAATGTTAGAGAAGAAGCGAGCTACTGCATTAGCAAATCAAGGACAAGGATTTGGGGTAGAATGGAACCTTTGGCATGGAACCAGCGAAGAAATTATTCAGCAGATAGTAACGAAAGGATTCAATCGTTCGTATGCTGGAAAAAATGGTAAAAGCGTTCGTTATTTATTTATTTATTTCGTTATACATCTCTTTTTGTTGACAGTCGGCAAAAAGTATGGCCAAGGCGTCTACTTCGCAAAGGATGCTTACTATTCTGCTAGACCAGGCTACGCCGTTCCAAATGCAAATGCAAATGGCAATCAGAACATGTTTCTTTGCCGTGTTCTTGTTGGCCTGTTCACCCTTGGCACAAAGGATATGGTAGAGCCGCCCCCTATTGATGCTCTGACAAGCGTTGTTGATACGTATGATTCTACTGTCAACGACATGACAAACCCAGGTATATTTGCTAGCTGTTTCACCGACCACCACGCTTATCCTGATTATCTAATTGTCTTCAATACGACGAAATTGTGACTGTTGCCTTTTTTGCATGCTTGCACGCAAGCTGTTGGTTATTGTTCCTGTTTTTGTGGTTATTTTTGTTGGTCATCATTCCCGTTGCCTTTTTTGCATGCTTGCACGCAAGTGCGTCTATTTTCTGTTGGTTGGTTATTGTTTTTGTGGTTGGTTATTTTTGATGGTCATCATTCCCGTTTCTGTAACCTACTTATGCCTATTACACACATGCATTCGTAAATTTGAAGACTTGTCGTTGACAACATTGTCATTGAACACAATCATTGCGGATCCTCTTCGACTGTGTTGAAGAGGTATAAATAAAATCGCTGTGGTCTATCTCTCTGAAAAGTTTGAGAATGTTGGCTACAACAGCGTCTACGCGCGTACGACGGAGCAGGGTACGGTGTCAATCACGACGTGCTCGATGGACAAGAGAATCATTTTTTATACTAACTATGTCGTGATGGATGAATGGCAACGGCAATCAAATACAGTCAGTGACTCACGGCACGACGCGCTCACGAAACTATGGAATGTGGAAAGAGTCTCGCTCTTTGGCAAAAGACAATGACAATTAAACGTACGATGATCTCATTGCGGCTGCTTTGGGCATCGTATAATTTCCAAGGCAACAGCTAGTACCTAACCTGTGGTCTTCTAATGATCGCTTGGTTTCTCTATAAACGTTCATTTCGCGTTGCTTCAGATTTTCTCTAACAACTCCCGTGGCTAGGGGAAGAATACGTCTCCGCAACGATACATCAAGCTAAAATTCACTGCCGTCGCTTTGGAGATACGTGATATGGCCGTAGATGTAAGGAGAGGAAACCTGGTCTATTTATACCAAGCCACCTACGCCGACAGGCCTAAGAAAATCTAGTTGTTGCAAGTCCATTAGCTAGTAGACAATGGGCGCCTACATAATCAGCCTAAATTACCTCACAGTCCAATTGACCTAAAATAGGCATCTATTTAAACCAAAATTACGTAACTAATCCATTAACATGGTCTAACCGGGGAGGCGGCCGCCAGCTAAGCACGTTTGGGGAAAGGAGCTACAACCGATACTAACCTCTAACCGCCCTACCTACTGACAGCCGCCCTAAGCCCTAATGCAGAGGCCACGGACCCATGCACACTAACGCAGTCGCCAGAGATATGCAGAACCGAGCACGTGACGAATCCAAAATCTATACAACGAATGCGTGTCGTCCCCGCTACGCTCAATGCCACATACACATGCGACGCATCATGCGCTGCCATGACACCAGCCCTCACTCTTGAACCCCAACCCACCCTCAATGTTTAGATTCGATTGGAAATCGTCTATGCTCAAGAGCGTGGGAAGTGGCACGACAGACACTCCGCATAGTGCATGTAGCAAAGAGCTCCGACCCCTTAAGTGCACGCCTACTCCGCCGGCCGGGGGCCCCCAAAGGAAAACCTCGGAAATAATTCCTTGATCTTCGTCTGCGCTATCTCTTAGGCAGACCACGTGGACCGCGTCGGCTTCGAAACGAGAAGGAGCACTTTTTCTTTGTTACGGAAAGACGCCATTTGAATTCGATCGGTTCCTGCGCCGCTTGGAACGTTGTGTGAAGGTCTCGTGTCGCGATTGGCTTTCTGAAGTCACCTAGTGAAAAAAATTAACCTTGGGCGAACGAAAATCAAAAGGCGAACGCTTTTGTACCCGTTTGACCCAGTGATCGAGATTCGTCGGGGTCCCCGGTCAGAATGCAGCTACGCGCCTAGAGGAAAGCAGCTCAATGAAGCGGAAATGGCGCCGAGAAAGGCTTCACCTTGAGCGTAGAGAGGGGAAAGAGAGTCGGTTCGCCATGTTGACAATTGCCTATACGGGAGCTACGAAACTTCGTTTCCGTGTTTCCATGGCCGACGACTTCGTTTGGGCGATCAAGAATCGGCGTTATTTTTTTTCTAGAATGATCCTAATTTCCTACCCTAGAAACCGCCATTGCGTCCAAAATGTTGCTCTCATTGCTGTCATGATTGTGTGCGAAGGAGGAAGTAACCACACTGGGAAATCATACAGTGTCAGACGAATTTTCACTCGTTTTCAATTTTGGTCTTGTGCATGCGCTTTTATTAGCCTTTCCCAGTGACTCTTATAATGGCAAAGTTTCAAGTGCTAATCCTACTTTGAGCTATATTTAATTAAGACTACCGGCAGTTCATCAGTGTTCATTTATTATTCTATTATTCTTCTACAGTCGTTTTTTAGTCTTATCGGTTTTCATAGTTTCCATGGGAGTTTCGCCCGGAGAATCTTTACTTTTATCTTCTTTGCGGCGCTTATAACAACAAAACCCCACCACCGCCGCCGCAACCACCACCCCCACCACCGACAGTCCAACCACCAAACCCACCCTCGACTCAGAGTCTTCCTTTCCGGACGTCGAATTGGATGGTGCGACCGTCGTTGTTAGATTTGTGGTTGATGACGTTGAAGGAATTACCGTCGCGTTTGCAGGTGAATTGGATGGCGCGACCGTCGTAGTTAAGTGTGTGGTTGATAACGTTGAAGGCATTACCGTGGCGAATGTAAGAGAATTAGCTGTTGATTGAAGAAAGGCTTTGCCGTTCGTTACCACTTTTCTTCTGAAATTTGCTAAGTCTTGCGGTTTCGATTTTGAGCGCTGTACGAAGCATTGGTAATAGCCTGTGTCATTTTCGAAAGGACTATGTATTATGAAAATTCCTCCGCTTTGATTCGGAATTTCAGTGCAAGATGCGTCCTTCAAGCAGTGCCTCCATTTTACGTTTTTTGTATTCACAGGGCAATGAAGCTTAGTTTCATTGGCGGATACTGTGTACGTTTTTTCCAAAGGATTATCTTCATCTAAGGAAAAGAATATTGTACTTGTAATTTGAATTAAACGTGCAACTATAGCTAGCTCTTACACAGAACGTGGACGAGGATGGATCTAGCCATTAGGACTTTATTGTTGACCCAAAAGAAATGAGTGATGTTACAGTTATCACAAAGCGGAGCCTTCCTATAATGTAAATAAATTCCAACTTTGTCGGGCAGGCATTGGCATTCAAAAGGAAGAGGCAGGCCATCCTTTTGCCGTTGAGTTTGGTCGTACCGACTTCCGTTAAGGTGAACGAAGCTTTTTACTGTGACATTTTGTGATGCTGGTTTGGTTAGACCCTCCGAGTATAAAACGAAAGTTTCGCTTTCTAAGCGGTACAGTTGAACGTCTTCTAAGCTTTGATTGAAATTTTCCCTGTATTTGCCAAACCGCTCGGCGTAAATATTTGTGGCCGAGTTAATTATTGGAGCTAAATTTAAAGTAATTTAGGAAATACACTTGGTTTTAGCATATCCTCTTTACCTGTAAAGATGCAACCGTCGTCACAAGCTAACACTGCCGGAAGAAGAAGACAAAAAACCGCCCGTATCCGCATGAGCAACTTATATAGAGAAAACCTACGCATATACATGTAGTCTGACCGTTCAGTGAACTTATTGAACCTCTACGAGCCACTTCTTAACTCGCATGCATGAGAAATGACGCAAGTCTAACAAAAACTCACCCAGAAAGGCAGCGCTAGAATGATGAGGATTGCTTCTAATCTGAAGGGCGTTAGACGCTGTATAGATAAATAGTTTAGATCACAGTCACGGCGGAGCCGCTCCGGAGAGGAGGAAAAGCGCCTTACTCTAGCTCTTTTCGCAGGAGAAGAGAAGCATAAAGATGGATACCGGTTACCACGCATGCACGTCGCAGCCCCCGAAAAGTCAAAGGCTTGACCGCAACGCCGCCCAATTTTTAAACGACAATGAGACCGATCTCACTCTTCCTCCAGGATTTCCCCCCTGTTAATATCGTTCCTAAAGCCTTAGTAGGTATTGCCGCGTATGCCTCTTCGTTTTTGAGTCGTGGGAGAGTGATTCAAGGAAATTGCCTTCCCACGCACGAGCACGTTCTACGTTACTTGGAGGCCAGAAGCGAAATATATCCTGCGAAATAGCTGCCCATACGCTTGCAAACAGTTATGCCCAAAGTGCAACTCGAAACTCGATCGTTAGTTGCCGGAAGAGATCACGTGCTTAACAATTACATAAGAAGGGGTAACACCAAACATCCCGCTCAGAACTCATATGTGACGGCTATGTTGACCAGGTGGCGTTTATGCGTTCGCGTACTTGCTACAGGGTTGTTGCTATTGCAAGGTAATAATGCACTGTATAATCTGTTTCGCGAAGGCATTTGAATCATCGTTCGCATCTAAACGCGGACACGCCCAATTAACGTACGCAAGAGAAGAAACATGCTTCTTTGTTGTGTTGCCACAAGCAAAATCATGTAGAATCTGAAGCGCATGGCACTAACATACTAATTCTAACAACAAATTTGGAAGTTGGCTCGATAAATTTGGACCTAATGTTTAGTAATGTGCCGACATCAATGAGCGCCAGCCGAGTTTTTGAAGTATATCTAGCTAGCTCTGCTCCGTTGCGATGTTTGTTAGTGAGAACGCGGTATAAAGAGGGCGATCGAAAGCGAAAGAATCGCCCACAAAGGATCCGGGTACTCCCTTATGCAAATTTTAATTGACAGATGACGCAGGGTCTGAGGAAGTGAACTTTCATTACACGGAGGGAAAAAGAGTTGTACTCTACTGCGAGAAGAGTGACCAACTGTGGACAAAAGACAGCAAACCGTTCAGCGCGATCAATAACAGTTTAGCGGAAATTACCAACACGGCAGGCGGCTATACCAAACTAAAGATACGTAAATTGAAGCCCGAAGACGCGGGCATTTACGCCTGCGGCAACACCAAGTTCAAGATAGAAGTTCACGGTACGTTCGCGCGCGCCTTCTATAACCAGGCCATATCTAAATGAAAACCTTCTCGCAGAGCCTCGTAACCTTACAGCGATACGACGTGAACTCACAGTGCCTTGGTCGAAGTCTGCAAAGCTGTCATGCATCTTTGCCAACAAAGACGATCGGAGGAGCTCCCTGTTCGTCCGCTGGTATTTTAGAGGAAAGAATGAGGAGAAGGAAATACAGGTGCTACCCAGCAAGCGTTACTCCATCTACTGGCACAAAGCCAAAAAGCAATGTACGCTCATAGTGCGCAACGTCGAAAAGCTCGACGAGGGAAACTACAAATGTGCCGGGGGCCCACTGGACAATCTCAAAGAAGCAGAAGACATTATACATTTAAATATTTCCGGTATCGCACCCCAAATGCAGAAAGGTTTGCCAAAAATTTTGGAGAAGAACGAGGGTGACAACGTCTCGCTTACATGCGGTGCTAGTGGATTTCCTCCGCCTACATTTACCTGGTTTAGGGAACAGGTCATGCTCGATCAAGGACGGGAACTGATGTTGCGCAACGTTACGAAAGCGGACAGTGGTGCGTTTGCCTGTGTTGCGAGAAACGAGAACGGAAACGCAACCCACACGTGGAAGCTTTCAATTAACGGTATGCGGAAGCATAGCAGCGTAACCAAGCGCCTGGTTGCGCCGCCGCAATTTCTTAGTTAAACACGAATTTTGCTCTATAGTATTGAATTATGAGCAAGAGGTACTGAGAGAATCTACTGTGCAGCCCCATGCAAGGGAAGAGTCCACAACCTCAGGAGGAACTGCTACAGTCCTTCAAACCAGCGTGTGGAGTTTCTTGCTTCTAGTCATGGCTTTGCAGCTTTGAGCATGCACCCTTTCGATATCAAATACTACGGTTAATTAGGACGAACGTCTTTATTCTCTTTCTACTATCTTTTTTTTGCTTTGGAACTTATGCAGGTACGCGCTTATAAACTTGATCAGATTACACTATACATTACATGTTCGCTATAGCGGGCATGGTACAATGATTGGATTGCGTGTGTATAAATGAGAGACCCGCATGGGGGCCCCCGTCTTTCCCGCCGTTCAGTTTCTTACCTGGAGACGTTCTAAGAGATCTTCCTCTTGCATTGGCTTCTCACCCAGAACCTCGGAGCGTTCGCATCGTCAATAGACCTCTCGCGGGCCGAATGACAACACCGGCGAGAGGTTTCTGGGCTACTGCAACGTCGAATTTAGATGCAAACAAACTGGCGTGGCTGGCTAGAAAGCGTCTAAGAACGACGAGAAAGAACGAATTGTTGCTACTTGGAGTGCCCGGATATTCCAAATACAATTTCCTTGACTATGCCGTTTCAGATGCACCAACAAATTAACGGATAGGCACCGTTGCGAATCTTCCGGTAGGTTGAGTTACTTGAGTAAATACTAAATTGTGAGGGTCGCAGAGAAAGTATACATAAAATGAATCTACTGTATTTGCTACATTACGCAAAAACAAAAATGGTGCTAAAAAAGACATGCATACAGCGTGTTGGTGTTATTGAAGGAAAAATTACTGATACAGTGTTCTATGCTGCATGTGGTTCAGAGGTTGCGATGCATGCCCTATTCTCATATCGACACCACTCAACTCGTCTTATCGTCGTCGACTTCTTCGTCGACTTCTTCGTTTTGAACGTCGGTCCCCTGTAAAGTCTTTTTCAGTTTCGTTTTTGAATCCGAAATCATAAGGTCCGTGGCGATGCTCGTCTCTGATTGGAGCGTTTTGAAATTTGTTCGTTCACTTCTCGAAGTTGGCGACGTATTCTTGGTAGAACAATTGCGACTCGGCTGATTGCCGTCAAATTGAATCCGAGCTGGACTCTTAGAGCATCTCAACCCGTCTCGATCTGTCGGCTTTGTTTCGGAGCCAGCGCTATTATCGGAGAGGAGTTTACAGTTTCTGTTCATTATTTCATATCCCTGATTTTGCGACGTATTCGGCTGATTGCAGTCATTATTCATGCGGGCTGGACTCGTAGAACATCTCAACCCGTCTTGATCTGTCAGCTTGCTTGGCTTTGTTTCGAAGACAGCGCTATCGTCGGAAAGAAGTTTACATTTTCTGTTCATTATTTCATATTCCTGATTTTGCGACGGATTCACATCGGTGCGCGCTTCACAAAAGTCAGTGCCGCTCAAATGATCATAACTTAGAGCTTCCGGCGATTGCGCGGTGGAAGCATCGGTAGCACGACTTGTTTCATTGTTTGAATAATAGAGAACGTTGTAGAAGCCTTTTCTTTTCCCTTTGGCATCAGTGTCGCCCAAGTGATCATAATTCAGAGCCTGTGGAGCCTGTGCACTAGCGGAACGACTTGTCTGTTTGGTTGGATGATGAAGAACGTTGTAGACGCCTTTTCTCCTCGATTTGGGATCAGCTTCGCCCAAGCGATCATAGTTCAGAGCTTGCGCGGTCTGTGCACTGGTGGAACGACTTGCCTGTTCAGTTGGGTGACGAAGAACGTCGTAGTCATCTTTAACGACTTCGTATTCAGCGACAGGTAATGAACGTTTGGAGACTTCTTTTCCTGGTCTCATACGTGTTGGAATTCCGTATGATACATTTGGCTGCATCTCTAAATCCTTTTGACTTGAATTCGTTTCTTTACCAGAGCAACATTTGTTGGCGATACAGCAAAGACGCTTGAAATAAGCGCAAATCAGGAGAACAGTGACTAGTGCCACTGACACAGCGGCTGCCACTGTGATGCCAACAACGAAAAAAAGAGAATAACCTAAAATAACGTTTATACAGCGGTAAATTTGAGTTCGCTCATAAACAACCTGAATTGGTATCCTGATTCAGAAACGTTGCCTGGCCTGTGATGCTAGGTGAATACGAAGTCTGGTGTAGTGTGGCGTCGGTAGTGTTGATAGTTGCAAGCTGGCTTTCGCAATACTTTGCGATACAGCTGTATTGAACTTTTATCAGGCACGATCCAGCTTTCAATAGTCCCAGACCGTCTATAGTCGATCGAAACTTCTGAAAATTTTTAACCGCTTCTGAGAGAGTGCTCTTTGCGAAGTTAAGGCGCAGGTGAAATCCTCCTTCAATAATGAAAGCACTCTTTTCTTCAATCAATACATTGTTACGCCTAAGAGCAGTAATTGTTGGTTGAATCACGAGTGAATTCATGATGAAATTGAAAACGTAGACAGAATCTGCTCTTCGGTTTGTTTGAAAGCCAGGAAAATGATCATAGGGACCGTTGCCCAGACAAGATACTATTTTGACTCCATTTTCCACCTCATATTCCAAAGCGAGAGCAGTTTCTGGAAAGTCCAGTTCGAATGCAGTTGGTTTAGAAGATTTTAGCGCGACCGACTTCAACAACGGTTCACTGTTTCCATACGGACCAAAAGCGATAATTTCAAGAGCCATTGATGCGTTGGGATTCTGTAACGACAACGGTAGAGTGACTAGAGACGCGTTTCTGTTCCGTATTGTTGCTTCTGAAAGAACTACCAAAGATGGTGAATTTCCCAGAAAGTATTGCCACAGTTGCACTCTAACGCCATCCAGAGGTCGGTTCGTCGTGTTACTTGGCATTGTTATGATTGCAGAGAAGCTGCCTTGGTAGGACAGCTGAACATTGGACATGAGCACGGCTTCAGGAGGACCTATACGAGACAACGTTAACTATATGAAACTTATGTTCATTCGTTTGGCAAGCTAGCTCTACTGAACAACGTTGAATGTCACAGCAAGGTGTTCAGTAGAGATAGACTGTCGTTCTAATACTCAAACAAAAACCGACTCAATAACAACGTCATTGTTATACCATATATATCCAATCGTTTGACGGATTTTTGTAGTATTCGTCTGGTTTGTTTGTCTCTCACGATGATGCCATACCGCCCGGCGTGTTCATAGCGTAGAGAATCGATCATAATGTAGACAGCGAAATTTGACGTAAATTTCACAGGAAATTGGCTCTGTCGCCATTCGTCATTTGCCACAACAAAAGCTGTAGCATCAGCTCTGTCGCGATCTACATGGGGATACTTTAGTTCAAAGAAAACTCTTGCTTGAGACGGCACATTAGGTCGCATCCCTTCTACCTGCTTTTCATCCAGTCCTAAAGAGAGAAACAATTGTGTGAAGCGTTTTGTTTATAAGAAATTGCAGCGACGTAACCATGCAGGTGTATAGAGCTAGAGGTCTGCATGACTGGACCAAGTGCCTGCATGGTTACGAGCTATTATATATGCTTCCATGCACATACCGTTTATCAAAAGCTTGCATCTGTCGCTTACGTTGCCGTTCCGGTTCGTCGCAACGCAGACAATCGTACCAGCGTCCGCTTTTGTAACGTTGCGCAACTGCAGTTCCCGCTCTCGACCGAGCGTGACACTTTCGTTCGATTGTCTAAACCAGGTATACGAAGGCAGAGGTACACCAGTAGCACTGCATGTAAGTAAGACGTCAGCACCCTCGTACGTCTCCAAAATCATCGGCAAATTCTCCTGTATGCGAGGAACGGTGCTGGTGACATTAAGACGTATCGTGTCTTGTGCCTCTCGTATGTTGTCGAGTGGGCCACCAACGCATTTGTACATTCCCGCGTCGGACGGCTTGGCGTTGCGCACTATTAGCGTAGATTTCTTTTGGGCTTTGTGCCAATAGATCGAGTAGCGATTGCTGGATAGTAATTGTATTTCTCTCTTGGTATTCTCTTCCACGTAATACCAGCGAACGAACAGGGAGCTACTCCGTTTGTCTTTGTCAGTAAAGATGCACGATAGTTGTGCGGACTGGGACCAAAGCACTGTGATTTCACGTCGAATTGCTGTAAGGTTACGAGGCTCTGCGTAGAACTTCTAGTCAAAATCTGTATAGGGTCTGGTATATAGGCGATAAGCGTACCGTAAACTTCAACCTGGAATTGCGAGTTAGAGCAGGCGTAAATACCCGCGTCTTTGAGCTTCAATGTCGATATTTGCAGTTTGGTGTAACCGCCATCGTTGCTAATTTTGGCTAAACTGTTATTGGCGGCGCTGTACGGCTTTCCGTCTTTCGTCCATGATTGGCTAATCTTGTCGCAGTAGATTTCAAGTCTTTGTCCCACTGTGAACTGAAACCGTTGGAGCAACGCTATTATTAGAAAGAAAAATTGAAAGCTGGGGCGAGGGCATCAAGATGAAACTGAAAACCGCAGGGGGTATAGAAGCCGTACTGCAAAATACGCGTGGGTGAACTTTGCTGTTCTGCGAACTTCGCAACACTTCTTGGAAATCGACGTAGTGCAAAATTATTCCAGATATAGGTTCCATGCATTATAGCCTCGGCCTCCCCTTGGGATCAAGGCCTGCATGCATGAGAACGAGACTAAGGGTACATTAATTTTGAACGATACATGATACGCAAGACTTTCTACTGTACGAAGAGTCTAGATCATGCGATGTTGACATTGCCGCAGGAGGGCCGTCCCTTACCTTCCGATAATATTGCCGTAACAAGTACTATGCACAGGGGCCAAAGGCATTTTGTGGGAGCCGACATCTTTTACACAGGAAAGGCGCAAAGGGACCGGGCAAAGTGAATTGTTGTTGCAGTTGGAATGCGGTAAAGCTATATATAGGGCGAGGCATAAACCGGGAGACCGGAACCCCCGGTCATTACCACTCTTTCACGTGATTGTGGGCCGAACGTTTGTGATGTGTAGAGAATTTGAAGGTCAATCTGTGCGTTCCTACATGCACAAACTCCAAACAATTGCAATAGATTATTTCTTGCCAAGAATATGATTTCTAGAGCTTTGGTTTAGCTTTCGTTTGTTTATCCTGCCAGAAGCAAAACCGCGCTTTAGTTAACTGTCACGTGCAATTTTTCCGCGGAGTCGTTTTACCGTGCTCGGTTTCTCTCAGAAACGCGTAGGAAATGGTCAAAGTTCCAACGCATCACCTCAAGCAAAAAATGAGAGAAGCAATACTTGTATTATATCTTCGGGCATGCAGCCACCATGCATGCGCAAAGGTCTTCTCGCGAGATGCGTGATTTTTTGCCACGAAAGCGTATAGGAGAAGATCATTCAATCGCTTTTCAAGTGCCAATTATCAGCTACGATCGCACACCTATTCTGATTACAGTTCTGTGCGACTCTTAGTCTTGTCTAAGCCACACTCCAGTCAAAACTAAAATTTATATACACACCAGAGTCCCTCGACCAGAATTGAAACTGAAGCTAAGTAAGAGGCGTGTCGTGATCAAAAAGTTTGAATAAGTTGCTTCAGCAGTCAGTTCTTCCTTAGAAAACTGAAAATTGGCCAAAATCTGGCGTACTTTTTAAGAATTAAGTGGAATCAGCCGGTATACCGCCCGGCCGTCGTTCATCGCGTAAAGGAATCATCGGATCGCACTGAACAATTGCGGAGAATCGTACCATAAACGAGAGAACGTCTATAAAGCTAGCAAGATGGGCGACGCCTTAATTCTGTCCAGATTCTGGGTCTGCTTCGACCATTGCTCGAGCAGCTGCAGAGTACTGCGCAACTGCGCATAAATAGCATGCAAATCGCCACTACCAACGTCTAGCAGCACTCCTACGCTTGGAAAAACTTGGTCCGTATCCCCGGAAAAGGGCTCATCCTATAGACTACCTACGTCCAAAGCTCTTGCACTCCGCGTCTGAGGCAGGCAGTAGATGATTTACAAAGAAAAGGCTAGGAGAAAGCTCTTTCGGTACGAAAGAAGGAAGAGGGGGTGCGTGCGGAAGTAGTCTAGTCGACGGCGACGATGCAAATTTCAGCCGCACCATTGGGCACCCTTGGACCGAAATGCTGTAGCCTAACACTTGAAGTCCAATGCTAGCTCTCTTTATTGCGGCCTGCTCGGAAACAGGAGAGAGAAAAGGATTCGTCAGAGTTCAATGAGGTCTCCCAAAAGTTTCTCGCTACCGCTGGCGGAATTACCGTTCAGCAAATAGTCAGCATCTTTTTCGAATCCAAAATCCTCGGATATACAAGTTTTACGCAAAAGAAAAGGATATGTTAGAGAAGAAGCGAGCTGGTGCATTGACAAATCAAGGACACGGCGTAGAGTGGAACCTTTGGCATGGAACCAGTGAAGAAATTATTCAGCAGATAGTAACGAAAGGATTCAATCGTTCGTATGCTGGAAAAAAATGGTAAAAGCTTCTTTTTGTTATTTATTTCAGATTCGTTATACACATCTCTTTCTCTTTGTTGACAGTTGGCAAAAAGTATGGCCAAGGCGTCTACTTCGCAAAGGAGGCTCACTATTCTGCTAGACCAGGCTACGCCGTTCCCAATCCAAATGGCAATCAGCATACGTTTCTTTGCCGTGTTCTTGTTGGCCTGTTCACTCTCGGCTCAAAAGATATGGTAGAACCGCCTCCTATTGATGCTCAGAAAAGCGTTGTTGACACGTATGATTCTACTGTCGACGACATGGCAAACCCACGTATATTTGCTAGCTGTTTCATCGACCACCACGCTTATCCTGATTATCTAATTGTCTTCAATACGACGAAATTGTGACTGTTGCCTTTTCTTGCATGCTTGCACGCAAGTGCATCTATTTTTCTGTCGGTTATTGTTCCTGTTTTTGTGGATACTTTTGTTGATTATTATTCCCGTTGCCTTTTTTGCATGCTTTCACGCAAGTGCATCTATTTTTCTGTTGGTTGGTTACTGTTTTTGTGGGTACTTTTTGTTGGTTATCATTCCTGTTGCCTTTTTTGCATGCTTGCATGCAGGTGCATCTATTTTTCTGTTGGTTGGTTGCTGTTCCTGTTTTTGTAGTTGGCTATTTTCTGTTGGTCATCATTTCCGTTTCTGTAACCTACTTATGCCTATTAAACACATGCATTCGTAAATTTGAAGACTTGTCGTTGACAACATAGTCATTGAACACAATCATTGCGGATCCTCTTCGACACAGTCAAAGAGGTATAAATAAATTCGCTGTGGTCTATCTCTCTGAAAAGTTTGAGAATGTTGGCTAAAACACCGTCTACGTGCGTACGACGGAGCAGGGTACGGTGTCAATCACAACGTGCTCAATGGACAAGACAATCATTTTTATACTAACTATGTCGTGATGGATGAATAGAAACGGCAATCGAATATAGTCACGCCACGACGTGTTCACGAAATTATGGTATGTGACGAGAGTCTCGCTCTTTGGCAAAAGGCAATGAAGATTAAACGTACGACGATCTCGCTGCAGCTGCTTTGAGCATCGTATAACTTCCAAAGCGACAGCTAGTACCTAACCTGTGGTTTTTTAAAGATCGCCTGGTTTCTCTATTCGCGTTGCTTCAGATATTCTCTGAATTAAAACTCCCGTGGCTAGAGGGAGAATACGTCTCCACAACGATACATCAAGCTAAGTATCACTGCCGTCTCTTTGGAGATACGTGAGATGTAAGGAGAGGAAACCTAGTCTATTTTTACGCTGACAGGCCTAAGAAAATCTAGTTGTTGCAAGTCCAATACTTAGTGGACAATGGGCGCCTACATAATCAGCCCAAATTACCTCACAGTCCACTTGACCTAAAACAGGCATTTATTTAAACCAAAATTACGTCAATAAACCATTGACATGGTCTAACCGGGGTGGCGGCTGCCAGCTAAGCACGTTTGGGGAAAAGGAGCTACAACCTATACTAACCTCTAACCGCCCTACCTACTGACAGCCGCCTAAGCTCTAATGCTGAGGCCACGGACCAATGCACACTAACGCAGTCGCCAGAGATATGCAGAACCGAGCACGGGACAAATCCAAAATCTATACAACGAATGCGTGTCGTCACTACGCTCACTGCCACATACACATGCTACGCATCATGCGCTGCCATGACACCAGCCCTCACTCCTTGAACCCCACCCTCAATTTTTAGATTCGATTCGAAATCGTCGATGCTCAAGAGCGTGGGCAGTGGCACGACGGACAATCCGCATCGTGTATGTAGCAGAGAGCCCCGACCCCTAAGTGCACGCCTACTTAGCCGGGGGCCCCCAAAAGAAAACCTCGGAAATCTTGATCTTCGTCTGCGCTATCTCTTAGGCAGACCACGTGAACCGCGTCGGCTTGAAGGAGCACTTTTTCTTTGTTACGGAAAGACGCCATTTGAATTCGACCGGTCCCTGCGCCGCTTGGAACGTTGTGTGAAGGTCTCATGGTCGCGATTGCCTTTCTGAAGTCTTCATCTTCGAATCTGGCAGCTCTCTAGTGTGCGAGCATCCCCCTAGTGAAAACAAATTAACTTTGGGCGAACGAAAATCAAAAGGCGAACGTTTTTGTTCTCGTTTGACCCAGTGATCCCTCGTCGGGGTCCCCGGTCAGAAGGCAGCTATGCGCCTAGAAGAAAGTAGCTCAATGAAGCGGAAATGGCGCCGAGAAAGGCGTCAACTTGAGCGTGAAGAGGAGAAAGAGTGTCGGTTGGCCATGTTGACAATTACACATACGGGAGCTCCTACTTAGTTTCCCCATGAGACGCTAAAAGATAAATCAAGGTTTGAGACATTATATTTTTTTTCGTGAAAAATCGTAATTTCCTACCGACCCTAGAAACCGCCCTTGGGTCCAAAATGTTGCTCTCATTGCTGCATGATTGTGTGCGAAGGAGGAAGTAACCACAGTGGTAAATCATACAGTGTCAGACGAATTTGCACTCGTTTTCAATTTGTCTTTTGCATGCGCTTTTATTAGCCCTAATAATCAACTAAAAAGTATATCTCAAATAGTAAAGTTTTGTTTTTTATCCCAGTGATACTTATAATGGCAAAGTTTCATCAAGTGCTAATCCTTTAGATTCGCCTACTTTGAGCTATATTTAATTAAGACTACCAAAAGTTCATCAGTATTTAGTTTTTTGAAAAGTGTTCATTTAGTATTATTCTTCAACACTCGTTTTTATAGTCTAGGCGGTTTTTATAGTTTCCATGGGAGTTTCGCCCGGAGAATCTTTACATATTTTGCAGTATTTACGAGAAACCACCACCACCATCACCACAACCCCCACCAGCACCGGCACTCCAATCCCCAAACCCACCCTCAACGCAAAGTCTTCCTTTCCAGACGTCGAAGTGGGTGGCGCGACCGTCGTAGTTAGATTTGTGGTTGATGACGTTGAAGGAATTACCGTCGCGTTTGCAGGTGAATTAGATGGCGCAACCGTCGTAGTTAGGTGTGTTGTTGATAACGTTGAAGGCATTATCGTGGCGAATGTAGGAGAATTAGCTGTTGATGGAAGAACGGCTTTGCCGTTCGTTACCACTTTTCTTCTGAAATTTGCTAAGTCTTGCGGTTTTGATTTTGAGCGCTGTACGAAGCATTGGTAATAGCCTGTGTCATTTTCGAAAGGACTATGTATTATGAAAATTCCTCCGCTTTGATTCGGAATTTCAGTGCAAGATGCGTCATTCAAGCAGTACCTCCATTTTACGTTTCTTGTATTCACAGGACAATGAAGCTTAGTTTCATTGGTGGATACTGTGTACGTTTTTTCCAAAGGATTATCTTCATCTAAGAAAAAGAATGTTGTACTTGTAATTTGAATTAAATTTTCAACTATAGCTAGCTCTTACACAGAACGTGGACGAGGATGGATCTAGCCATTAGGACTTCATTGTTGACCGAGAAGAAATGAGTGATGTTACAGTTATCACAAAGCGGAGCCTTCTTATAATGCAAATAAATTCCAACTTTGTCGGGCAGGCATTGGCATTCAAAAATAAGAGGCAGGCCATCCTTTTGCCGTTGAGTTTGGTCATACCGACTTCCGTTAAGGTGAACAAAGCTTTTTACTGTGACATTTTGTGATGCTGGTTTGGTTAGACCCTCCGAGTATAAAACGAACGTTTCGCTTTCTAGGCGGTACAGTTGGACGTCTTCTAAGCTTTGCTTGAAATTTTCTCTGTATTTGCCAAACCGCTCGGCGTAAATATTTGTGGCCGAGTTAATTATTGGAGCTGAATTTAATTAAAGTAATTTAGAAAATGCACTTGGTTTTAGCGTATCCTCTTTACCTGTAAAGATGCAACCGTCATCACAAGCTAGTGACACTGCCGGAAGAAGAAGACAAAAAACCGCCCGTATCCGCATGAGCAACTTAGAGAAAACCTAGAGTGCAACGGTTGAACGCTCAGTGAACTTATTGAACCTCTACGAGCCACTTCTTAGATCGCATGCATGAGAAATGACAAGTCTAACAAGGATTCACCCAGAATGGCTGCGCTAGAATGACGAGATTGCTTCTAATCGTAATAAAGGGCGTCAGACGCTGTATAGATAAATAGTTTAGATCACAGTCACGGCGCAGCCGCTCCGGAGGAAAAGATCGACTGAGGAAAAGCGCCTTACTCTCTTTTCGCAGGAGAAGAGAAGCATAAAAGATGGATACCGGTTACCACGCATGCACGTCGCAGCCCCCAAAAAGTCAAAGGTTCGACCGCACCGCAGCCCAAACAACAATGAGACCGATCTCACTCTACCTCCAGAATTTCCCTCTGTTAATATCGTTCCTAAACTTGAAGCCTTAATAGGTATTGCTGCGTATGCCTTTTCGTTTTTGAGTCGTGGGAGAGTACGTGATTCATGGAAATTGCCTTCCCACGCACGAGCACGTTCTACGTTACTTGGAGGCCAGAAGCGAACTATATATATTCTGCGAAATAGCTGCCCATACGCTTGCAAACAGTTATGCCCATATTGTGCAACTCGCTCGATCGTTAGTAGCCGGAAAAGATCACGTGCTTAATAATTACATAAGAAGGGGTAACACAAACATCCGCCCAGAATAGCTTCTTGTGACCTTGCTCTCATATGACGGCTATGTTGACCTGGCGTTTATGCGTCCGCGTACTTTCTACGGCGTTGCTGCTATTGCAAGGTAGTAATACACTGTATAATTTGTCTCGCGAATGCATTTGATCTAAACGCGGCCACGCCCAATTAACGTACGTAAGAGAAACATGCTTCTTTGTTGTGTTGCCGCATGCAAAATCATGTAGAATCTGAAGAACATCGCACTAACATTCAGAGATTCTAATTCTAACTAAAAATTTAGAAGTTGGCTCGATAAATTTGGACCTAAATGGCCAAGAATACAATATTTAGTAATGAGCCGACATCAATGAGCACCAGCCGAGTTTTGAAGTATATCTAGCTAGCTCTGCTCCGTTGCGGTGCTTGTTAGTGAGAACGCGGTATAAAGAGGGCGATCGAAAGCGAAAGGATCGCCCACAGATCCGGGTACACCACTATGCAAATTTTTTTGACAGATTACGCAGCGTCTGAGGAAGTGAACTTTCATTACACAGAGGGGAAAAGAGTTGTACTCTACTGCGAAAAGAGTGACCAACGGTGGACAAAAGACAGCAAACCGTTCAGCGCTATCAATAACAGTTTAGCGGAAATTACCAAAACGGCAGGCGGCTATACCAAACTAAAGATACGTAAGTTGAAACCCGAAGACGCGGGCATTTACGCCTGCGGCAACACCAAGTTCAAGATAGAAGTTCACGGTACGTTCGCGCGCGCGCGCCTTGTATAACCATGCCATATTTTTAAATGAAAACCTTCTCGCAGAGCCTCGTAACCTTACAGCGATACGACGTGAACTCACAGTGCCTTGGTCGAAGTCTGCAAAACTGTCATGCAGCTTTACCAACAAAGACGATCGGAGGAGCTCCCTGTTCGTCCGCTGGTATTTTAGAGGGAAGAATGGGGAGAAGGAGATACAGGTGCTACCAAGCAAGCGGCACTCCATCTACTGGCACAAAGCCAAAAAGGAATGCACGCTCATAGTGCGCAACGTCGAAAAGATCGACGAGGGAAACTACAAATGTGCCGGGGGCCCACTGGACAATCTCAAAGAAGCAGAAGACATTATACATTTAAATATTTCCGGTATCGCACCCCAAATGCAGAAAGGTTTGCCAGAAATTTTGGAGAAGAACGAGGGTGACAACGTCTCGCTTACATGCGGTGCTAGTGGATATCCTCCGCCTACATTTACCTGGTTTAGGGAACAGGTCATGCTCGATCAAGGACGGGAACTGATGTTGCGCAACGTTACGAAAGCGGACAGTGGTGCGTTTGCCTGTGTTGCGAGAAACGAGAACGGAAACGCAACCCACACGTGGAAGCTTTCAATTAACGGTATGCGGAAGCATAGCAGCGTAACCAAGCGCCTGGTTGCGCCGCCGCAATTTCTTAGTTAAACACGAATTTTGCTCTATAGCATTGAATTATGAGCAAGAGGTACTGAGAGAATCTACTGTGCAGCCCCATGCAAGGGAAGAGTCCACAACCTCAGGAGGAACTGCTACAGTTCTTCAAACCAGCGTGTGGAGTTTCTTGCTTTTAGTCATGGCTTTGCAGCTTTGAGCATGCACCCTTTCGATATTAAATACTACGGTTAGGACGCACGTCTTTATTTTCTTTCTACTATCTTTCTTTTGCTTTGGAACTTATGCAGGTACGCGCTTATAAACTTGATCAGATTACACTATACATTACATGTTCGGGCATGGTACAATGATTGGATTGCGTGTGTATAAATGAGAGACCCGCATGGGGGCCCCCGTCTTTCCCGCCGTTCAGTTTCTTACCTGGAGACGTTCTAATAGATCTTCCTCTTGCATTGGCTTCGCACCCAGAACCTCGGAGCGTTCGCATCGTCAATAGACCTCTCGCGGGCCGAATGACAACACCGGCGGTTTCTGGGCTACTGCAACGTCGAAGACCTCCTTTAGATGCAAACAAACTGGCGTGGCTGGTTAGAGAGCGTCTAAGAACGACGAGAAAGAACGAATTGTTGCTACTTGGAGTGCCCGGATATTCCAAATACAATTTCCTTGACTATACCGTTTCAGATGCTCCAACAAATTAACGGATAGGCACCGTTGCGAATCTTCTGGTAGGTTGATTTACTTGGGTAAATATGTTTCTCCTAAATTGTGAGGGTCGCAGAGAAAGTATACATAAAATGAATCTACTGTATTTGCTACATTACGCAAAAACAAAAATGGTGCTAAAAAAGACATGCATACAGCGTGTTGGTGTTATTGAAGGAAAAATTACTGATACAGTGTTCTATGGCATGTGGTTCAGAGGTTGCGATGGATGCCCTATTCTCATATCGACACCACTCAACTCGTCTTATCGTCGTCGACTTCTTCGTCGACTTCTTCGTTTTGAATGTCGGCCCCCTGTAAAGTCTTTTTCAGTTTCGTTTTTGAATCCGAAATCATAAGGTCCGTGGCGGTGCTCGTCTCTGATTGGGGTGTTTTGAAATTTGTTCGTTCACTTCTCGAAGTTGGCGACGTATTCTCGGTAGAACAATTGCGACTCGGCTGATTGCCGTCAAATTGAATCCGAGCTGGACTCTTAGAGCATCTCAACCCGTCTCGATCTGTCGGCTTTGTTTTCGGAGCCAGCGCTATTATCGGAGAGGAGTTTACAGTTTCTGTTCATTATTTCACATCCCTGATTTTGCGACGTATTCGGCTGATTGCAGGCATTATTCATGCGGGCTGGACTCGTGGAACATCTCAACCCGTCTCGATCTGTCAGCTTGCTTGGCTTTGTTTCGGAGCCAGCGCTATCGTCGGAAAGGAGTTTACACTTTCTGTTCATTATTTCATATCCCTGATTTTGCGACGGATTCACATCGGTACGCGCTTCACAAAGGTCAGTGCCGCCCAAATGATCGTAACTTAGAGCTTCCGGCGATTGTGCGGTGGAAGCATCGGTAGCACGACTTGTTTCATTTTTTGAATAAGAGATAACGTTGTAGAAGCCTTTTCTTTTCCCTTCGGCATCAGTTTCGCCCAAATGATCATAATTCAGAGCCTGTGGAGCCTGTGCACTAGCGGAACGACTTGTCTGTTCGGTTGGATGATGAAGAACGTTGTAGACGCCTTTTCTCCTCGATTTGGGATCATCAGCGTCGCCCAAGCGATCATAGTTCAGAGCTTTCGCGGTCTGTGCACTGGTGAAACGACTTGCCTGTTCAGTTGGGTGACGAAGAACGTCGTAGTCATCTTTAACGACTTCGTATTCAGCGACATGTAATGAACTTTTGGAGACTTCTTTTCCTGGTCTCATACGTGTTGGAATTCCGTATGTTGCATTTGGCTGCATCTCTAAATCCTCTTGACTTGAATTCGTTTCTTTACCAGAGCAACATTTGTTGGCGATACAGCAAAGACGCTTAAAATAAGCACAAATCAAGAGAACAGTGACTAGTGCCACTGACACAGCGGCTGCCACTGTGATGCCAACAACGAAAAAAAGAGAATAACCTAAAATAACGTTTATACAGCTGAAAACTTGAGTTCGCTCATAAATAACCTGAATTGGTATCCTGATTTAGAAACGCTGCCTGACCTCTGATGCTAGGTGAGAAATACGAAGTCTGGGGTAGTGTGGCGTCGGTAGCGTTGTTAGTTGCAAGCTGGTTTTTGCAATACTTGGCGATACAGCTGTATCTAACTTTTATCAGGCACGATCCAGCTTTCAAAAGTCCCAGACCGTCTATAGTCGTTCGAAACTTCTGATAATTTTTAACTGCTTTAGAGAGAGTGCTCTTTGCAAAGTTAAGGCGCAGGTAAAATCCTCCTTCAATAATGAAAGCACTCTTTTCTACAATCAATACATTGTTACGCCTAAGAGCAGAAATTGTTGGTTGAATCACGAGTGAATTCATGACGAAATTGAAAACGTAGACAGAATCTGCTTTTCGGTTTGTTTGAAAGCCAGGAAAATGATCATAGGGACCGTTGCCCAGACACGATCCTATTTGGACTCCATTTTCCACCTCATACTCCAAAGCGAGAGCAGTTTCTGGAAAGTCCAGTTCGAGTGCAGTTGGTTTAGAAGATTTTAGCGTGACCGACTTCAACAAGGGTTCACTCTTTCCATACGGACCAAAAGCGCTAATTTCAATTGCCATTGATGCGTTGGGATTCTGTAACGCTAACGGTAGAGTGACTAGAGTCGCGTTTCTGTTCCGTATCGTTGCTTCTGAGAGAACTGCCAAAGATGGTGAATTTCCTAGAACGTATTGCCATAGTTCCACTCTAACGCCGTCTAGAGGTCGGTTCGTCGTGTTAGTTGGCGTTGTTATGATTACAGAGAAGCTGCCTTGGTAGGACAGCTGAACATTGGACACGGCTTCAGGAGGACCTATTAAAAACCGACCACAATAACAACGTCATTGCATGTAATAGATAGTGTACCATATATTTCAAATTGTTTGACGGATTTTTGTAGTATTCGTCCGGTTTGTTTGTCTCTCACGATGATGCCATACCGCCCGGCGTGTTCGTAGCGTAGAGAATCGATCATAATGTAGACAGCGAAATTTGACGTAAATTTAACAGGAAATTGGCTCTGTCGCCATTCGCCATTTGCCACAACAAAAGCTGTAGCATCAGCTCTGTCGCGATCTACATGGGGATACTTTAGTTCAAAGAAAACTCTTGCTTGAGACGGCACATTAGGTCGCATCCCTTCTACCTGCTTTTCATCCAGTCCTAAAGAGAAACATTTGTCTAAAGCATTTGTTTAGGAAATTGCAGCGACGTAACCATGCAGGTGCATATAGAGAGATCTGCATGACTTGACCATGCAGGCGCCTGCATGGTTACGAGCTATTATATATACGCTTCCATGCACATACTGTTTATCAAAAGCTTGCATCTGTCGGTTGCGTTGCCGTTCCGGTTTGTCGCAACGCAGACAATCGTCCCAGCGTCCGCTTTTGTAACATTGCGCAACCGCAGTTCCCGCCCTCGACCGAACGTAACACTTTCGTCCGATTGTCTAAACCAGTTAAGCGAAGGCAGAGGTACACCAGTAGCACTGCATGTAAGTAAGACGTCAGCACCCTCGTACGTCTCCAAAATCATTGGCAAATTCTCCTGCATGCGAGGTTCGGTACTGGTGACATTGAGACGTATCGTGTCTTGCGCCTCTCGTATGTTGGCGAGTGGGCCACCGACGCATTTGTACATTCCCGCGTCGGACGGCTTGGCGTTGCGCACTATTAGCGTAGATTTCTTTTGAGATTTGTGCCAATAGATCGAGTAGCGATTGCTGGATAGTAATTGTATTTCTCTCTTGGTAGTCTCTTCCACATAATACCAGCGAACGAACAGGGAGCTACTTCGTTTGTCTTCGCCAGTAAAGATGCACGATAGTTGTGCAGACTGAGACCAAAGCACTGTGATTTCACGTCGAATTGCTGTAAGGTTACGAGGCTCTGCGTATAGAACTTCTAGTCAAAATCAATAGGGTCTGGTATAAAGGCAATAAGCGTACCGTAAACTTCAACCTGGAATCGCGAGTTAGAGCAGGCGTAAATACCCGCGTCTTTGAGCTTCAATGTCGATATTTGCAGTTTGGTGTAACCACCATCGTTGCTAATTTTGGCTAAACTGTTATTGGCGGCGCTGTACGGCTTTCTGTCTTTCGTCCATGATTGGCTAATTTTGTGGCAGTAGATTTCAAGTCTTTGTCCCGCTGTGAACTGAAACCGTTGGAGCAACGCTATTATTAGAAAGAAAAATTGAAAGCTGGGGCGGGGACATCAAGATGAAACTGAAAACCGCACGGTTATAGAAGCCGTACTGCGAATTACGCGCGTGGGTGAACTTCGCTGCTCTTTGAACTTCGCAACACTTCTGGGAATCGACGTAGTACAAATTATACCGCGAAATTCTTAGGCTAGACACGCATTATATAGCCTCGGCCTTCGATCCCTTGGGATCAAGGCCTGCATGGGAATGAGGCTAGTATAAGGGCATGATACGCGAGACTCTATACTGTACGAAGAGTCTAGATCATGCGATGCTGACATTGTCGCAGGTACGTGGCTATCCTTTACCTTCCGGTAATACTGCCGTAGCGAGTATCATGCAAAGGGGCCAAAGACACTTTGCGGGAGCCGACATCTTTTACACAGGAAAGGAAACGAGCAAAGTGAATTGTTGTTGCAGCTGGAATGCGGCAATATATAGGGCAAGGTACAAACAGGAAGACCGGAACTCCTGGGCATCACGTGATTGTGGGACGAACGTTTGTGATGTGTAGGATTTGACGAAATCGGTGTTCCTACATGCACAAACTCCAAAAAATGCATTAGATTAAGATTATGACCGGGCTCGTTTTCTCTCGGAAACGCGGAGGAAATGATCAAAGCTCCAACACATCACCTCAAAAAAATAAAAGAAGCAATATTCGTATTATCTTCGGCAATACATTGTTGCAGCGGCGACGGCTCCTTTTCCAGATTCTGGATCTGCCTGGACCATTGCTCAAGCAGAGACTGCTCATAAATAGCATGCAAATCGCCACTGCCAACGTCGCGGTCAAGCAGCACTCCTACGTTTGGCAAAACTTGGTCGCCAGCGCATCCCCGGAAAAAGGCTCACCCTATACGTAGACCATCTACGTCCAAAGCTTTTTATCTCCGCGTCGGAGGCAGGCATAAAATGATTTACAAAAGAAAAGGCTAAGTAGAAAGCCCTTTCGGTACGGAAGAAGGAAGAGGGGGCGCGTGCGGAAGTATCGCCTAGTCGACGCGGGCGACGATGCAAATTTCAGCCGCACCCTTGGGCACCCTTGGGCACCCTTGGATCGACCACATGCATAGTACACCGTACTTGGCGCGATCGACCAAGTTGCACCCGCGGCGCATGCATCACGGAAAGCCCGAAATGGTGTAGCCGAACACTTGAAGTCCAATGCTAACTCTCTTTATTTGCGCCTGCTCGGAAAAAGGAGAGAGAGGAGTTAGTTAGGAACCCCCTTTGCGTATTCTAGAGCATCGCAGTGAGCTACAGCTAGCTGCTGTCTAGAGTACGACTGAAAGTAAATATAGGTGCAGAACTAGCTGACCATGCAGCATGCATGCAGCCCAGCCGACCATGTAGCAAATGTTTCTGATTAAATAACAGATACCTGGACGCCCGAATCGCTGCTTCCTTCGCTATAAGACAATCATGCTTTCATGCATGAAGCAGAAGCGAGAAGCGACGAAGCGATCGCGGAAGGCTAACATGCACTCGAGCTGCCTCCCGCTATCGTCAACTCCGTGTGACGACGTTCCGTTCAAGAGAGATCAAATTTGATTGTCAGTGACGCGTGGATCGATTATATCATTTCTCTTTTATCTATGATTATATAACCGAATCCTGTAGTCAAGCGTAAGGCCGAGTTCGCCGCTGGATAACCGTGCTATCAGGCGACTCGCGATCGAGAGGCCGGCCTAGCTCCGATGAAAGCGACAGAAGGCCCGACCGGCAAATTGATCGAGGTCCAGGAGACGCCGCCACTAAAAGCATTTGTTCTAGAAAGCTCCGTGACATTCTCGCGCGATGACATTTTTAGCATGGAACTATTTTAGTCTGTAAAGTGTATGGAAGTTAGTGCAGCTGGATTTGCTTGCGTACGAGGAGTACGCCGTCACTTTACGCAATAATATGGAACTAGAAGTCCTGCACGTTTTGAGCGAGAGTACACGCAGTAGGATTCGGTCAATAATAACAGCGCTAGACGATGCTTCGTCGGTACGTATATAGTTGCGTTTCTGGCCTTGACAAAGTCATCGTCGCTCGCAAAGTAAATTTGACTTCAGGGTGACAGTGTGTCGGGTTCCTCGCGCGGGGCCTCGATCCGATGATCGAAGGTGACCGACATCTCGAAGAGACGCCGACGCTACGGTCATACTATATGACCTCTTTCGCGCCTCCACGAGTGCGAGGAAGTAACGCGTAGACGAGTAGAAAAGTGAAGCCTCATCGAAAGCGCGCGTTCGATCTCGCGAGAAGAGGAACAGCGACGTTCCACTACCGGATGGAATCGAACTTCGGGAGTCCGTCAGTGTTCCTCAGTTAGTTAGATAGTTGCATACCGTGATACGTAGCTGTGCGAGTTCGTTAGGAGGAAGACCATATTTTTGGGCTGCATGGAACAACGGGTCGCATCGAGGTACGCTATTGCCTATGCCTACTTGCCATGGAGAAAGTTTGCGCTTGTGTAGGATGCCGCAAGCCAAGGATGGCTTAGAGGATGGCCACGGAAAGATTGCTTAGAGCTGAATGGAATCCCGGATGCACACCAGATATGTTTTGTGTCGCCTTGGCGTAATTTCATTTGCCTTACTGCAACGTTCGGTGCAGTGAAGATCGTCAACCTTGATTCGGTGGCACACGTCTCATACGTTTCTAAAAACGAGTCACGAAACCCTACAACTGACATTAATTAATCAATCGACTAACTAACTATAAGTTGCCTTGGACAACACAACAGAGATCATTAGACGGTTTTACTCTAAACATGCACTATAATGTAATGTACGGCATGTCAACGGACATAATGCCGTAGTACGTCACTCTTACTGCCACCATTGAATCATACAGTGTCAGACGAATTTGCAACTCATTTTCAATTTTGCCTTTGCATGCGCTTTCATTAGCCCCTAAAAAGTATATCTCAAACGATAAAGCTGTGTTTTTCATCCCAGTGATTCTAATGGCAAAGTTTCAAGTGCTAATCCTTTAGATTCGCATGCTTTGAGCTATTTAATTGCGTCAGGTTGCACCTATTTCACGTTCTCCGCGAACTAAGGCAAGCGTACAAATTTGCTTTCAGAGAACAGGGCCTTTCCACTATAGATAGAGAAGGAAATGTTTCCACCATATGAAATCATATACGGGTCTCACATGCACATTCCAAGATAGCGATGAGTACCTCGGTTCAGCCTCTTAGTGCTCTTAGACGCGGAGAGAACGTACGATGCAAAAATTTCGTTTACACAATACGAACTGTCGGCCAGATGAAACGCGAACATCGGTAAGTCAGTGCTGAGTATAATTCCGACGCGAAATACGCAGTTCGAAGGCTTAACGCAGTTCTTTTTTCTTAGGTGGCATTGTGCAGATCGCTCTAACGATGAAGATGCAGTCCTTTGTGTAGAGGGCGATTATGAGGCTGTTTTAGAAAGTGATAGCCTACCGTTCGCTGTTTCGAGCCTGACTGAAGTATCGGCCATAAGTATTGATTGTGCCGCTGCACGAAATATTTCACTAGCAAGTATGAGGGGAATTACAAGAGCTCAAATAGGTCGAATGCAGACGTCCGGTCAGTGCTACTCTCTACCGACTCTGCCTTCGTGTCTCAAAGAATTATGTGTGACCAACGTTAGCGTATACAACATTTTAACGGCAGTAGAGAGGCAAAAAGGACTACGCTCTCTAACGATCATAAAACCCATACACGATAAGTGCACCGCGTTTCAGCTTGAGAGTCTGCCTCCAGAGATTTGGTCGAAACTAAAGAACCTAGAGAAACTCACTATGACTTCGTCTGGATTGAAAATATTTTCCAAAATCTTTGCAGAAATGACAGCTCTAAAAAAGCTTCATTTGAGTGAAAACAGTGAATTAAAAAGTCTTCCTGCAGTTATGGGGACGAAACTACAGAACCTGGAAGAACTCAACTTGTGCGGGTGTGGTCTAAAACAGCTTCCAATTAGTTTTAGTAACGTAACTGAACTAAAGATACTTGATTTGAGTAATAACAGTGAATTGAAAAGTCTTCCTGAAGATATTGGGTTGACACTACGGTGCCTAGAAGAACTCAACTTGCGGGAGTGTGATCTACAACGACTTCCAAATAGTATCAGTAACTTAACTGCACTGAAAAAGCTAAATTTGGAAAAAAACCAAAAACTGAAAAGTCTTCCTGAAGATATAGGGTCAAAACTATCAAACCTGGAAGTACTCAAGTTGTGGGAGTGTCGTCTACAAGAACTTCCACCTAGTTTCAGTGAACTAAAGGCACTGACAACACTTGACTTTGGCGGAAACAATAAATTGCAATGTCTTCCCGAAGATATAGGGTCAAAAATACCGAACCTGAAAGAACTCAGGTTGTGGGGGTGTGGTCTACAACACTTTACCCTTCTTAGTGTCAGTACGTCACTGACAATACTTGATTTGGGTGGAAACAATGAACTGAAAAGTCTTCCTGAAGATATAGGGTCAAAAATACCGAACCTGGAAGAACTCAGGTTCTGGAAGTGTTGTCTAGAACAACTTCCAACTAGTTTCAGTAAACTAACAGCCTTGAAAATTCTTGATTTGGGTGGAAACAAGAAATTGATACGTCTACCTGAAGATATAGGGTATAAACTACCAAACCTGGAAGAAGTCAGGTTGTGGCAGTGTGGTCTACAACAACTTCCACCTAGTTTCAGTAACCTAACGGCACTGAGAATACTTGATTTGGGTGGAAACTATGAACTTAAATGTCTTCCTGAAGATATAGGGTCAAAACTACTAAACCTGGAAGAACTCAGGTTGTGGAAGTGTGGTCTACAACAATTTCCAATTAGTTGCAGTAAACTAACAAAACTGAAAATACTTGATTTGGGTGGAAACAATAAATTGAAACGTCTTCCTGAAGATATAGGGTCAAAACTACCGAATTTGGAAGAACTCAAGTTGTGGGAGTGTGGTCTACAACAACTTCCACTTAGTTTTGGCCTACCTGCACTGAAAATACTTTATTTAGATAGAAATTTTAAATTGAAAAGTCTTCCTGAAGATATTGGATTGGAACTACTAAACCTGGAAGAACTCAGATTGGACCATTGTGCTCTACAGCAACTTCCAAGTAGTTTCAGTAACTTAACTGCACTGAAACGGCTACATTTGGGTGGAAACAGTGAATTGAATAGTCTTCCTGAAGATATGGCGACAAAACTAAAGAGTTTGGAAGAACTCAGCTTGTGGGAGTGTGGTCTACAGAAACTTCCAATTAGTTTCGGTAACCTAACTGCACTGAAAGTACTTCATTTGGGAAAAAACACTATATTGAAAAGTCTTCCAGAAGATATAGGGACAAACCTACAGAAACTGGAAGAACTCCAATTAAGGGGATGTGGTTTACAACAACTTCCAATTAGTTTGAGTAACCTAACTGCCCTGAAGAAGCTTGATTTGCGTGGAAACAGTAAATTGAAATATCTTCCTAAAGATATAGGGTCGAGACTACAGAACCTGGAAGAACTCAACTTGTCGGGGTGTGATCTACAACAGTTTCCAATTAGTTTGAGTAATCTAACTGCACTGAAGAAGCTTGATTTGGATGGAAACAGTAAATTGAAAAGTCTTCCTGAAGATATAGGGAAGAAACTAAAGAACCTGGAAGAGCTCAGCTTGCGGGAGTGTGGTCTAAAACAACTTCCAATTAGTTTGAGTAACGTAACTGCACTAAAGATACTTAATTTGGGTGGAAACAGTAAATTGAAAAGTCTTCCTGAAGATATTGGAAAGAAACTAAAGAACCTGGAAGAACTCAACTTGTGGGGGTGTGGTTTACAACAACTTCCAATTAGTTTGAGTAACGTAACTGCACTGAAGAAGCTTAATTTGGGTGGAAACAGTGAATTGAATAGTCTTCCTGAAGATATAGGGAAGAAACTAAAGAACCTGGAAGAACTCAACTTGTGGGGGTGTGGTTTACAACAACTTCCAATTAGTTTGAGTAACGTAACCGCACTGAAGAAGCTTAATTTGGGTGGAAACAGTGAATTGAATAGTCTTCCTGAAGATATTTTTTTGGAACTACAGAACCTGAAATTACTCAACTTGTGGAAGTGTGGTCTACAACAACTTCCAATGAGTATCAGTAACCTAACGGCACTGAAAATACTTGATTTGGGTGAAAACAATGAATTGAAACGTCTTCCTGAAGATATGTTGCAGAACCTAAAGAACCTATATGAACTCAATTTGAGGGATTGCGGTCTAGAAGAATTGCCAGTGAAGTTGGGATTTCTCAAAACACTGAATGTGACTAATTGCTCACTGAGACGTTTACCTTCATCAATTGGACGATTAAAGAATCTTTATTGCTTAGGCAATCCTATAACGTTTCCACCGATTGGGGTTTGGCAGCAAGGATTAGCTTCAATTAGAGCTTATTTTTCCTCCGAAGTACTAACCTCGTCAAGACGAGTAAAGATTGTTGTTTTGGGTGAGAGTTGTTCAGGGAAAACAAGCCTACTTCAAAGTATGCTTCGCAACGCGTCATTTTGCACGTGTCTCGAAGACAGGACGATAGGTGTGGAAGAATATGAGTTGTCATTGGTTAACAAACGTGCCAAAATTATTGAATGCGGTGGGCAGAGGTGCTATCTATTAACTAATCAATTGTTCGTCAGCGAGAATGGCTTGGTAGTCATTGTAGTCGATGTTCAGCGTTATGAACTGACGGAAGAAAGCTTCTATGAGCATATAGGAAAGTATCTACAAGTTGTCTACGAGCGAAATGAGAATTGCTATGTCGTTTGCGTCTTTACAAAAGTGGATCTCTTGCCTAACGCTTGGAATCCGAAACTGTATCAAGAGGAGTTCAAACTCCAAATGAAAAAATTCAGAGAACATCGAAAAGCGGTTGTAAAAGAAAATCATATGTGGGATGAAGAGAAAGCTGCGTTCATTAGAAGACAGAATGTACGCGTTGAAAATAGACTTGTCTTTACTTCAGCAAAAGACGTGGAAACGACTGCAAAGTTTACAGATTTTATCGATAAACTGACTGACAACGAGAAGCTCTTTCCAAGTGCTGGTGACATTGTTCCCGAAACTTGGTACAATTTTGAGGAAAGAGTTGAACGAGAATGCAGGCTCTCTCAGAATAGTCTGTCTGCTTTGAAAGTGGATTTTTTAAACAAATTGGGTCCCCAATTTAGTTTGTCTAATGATGAAGTTCTGATCGTGCTAAGGTACTACCATCAAGTTGGCACTTTATTGTATTTTCATCAATCTCGCTTGGCTGATGTTGTTTTTGGATCGAGCAAAAAAATTGTCGATGCGCTGAAGCAAATTTTTCGTCACAACTACGACGTATTACTATATGAAAGTGGAACAACAGAAATTAGCCCCGAACGGTTTGTAAAAGATAAAAACGAGCTATCCACTAACGCAACTCTGTCAATTCCATTGCTGAAAGCTCTGTTACGTGGTCAAGAGTTTGACGCGGAAAGCATCAGCATTTTTGTTAAAATGCTGTTATCATTCGATTTCGCCTACGTAAAAGGCGAACAGGGATTGCCCAAAGAGCACGGTGATCATGAATCGTACGACATTGTTGATCATTTGGGGAGAACCGACGTTTGTCTCTTAGTGCCTTGGCTACTTAGCCAAGACTGCCCTTCTGATGCAATGGAAAGCTTTCCCGCAGATTGCCCTACAAATTGTATTGAGGTGCAGCTTTCGTATTCGTTTGCTTTCGCTCTTCCTCTGGGAATATTTCAACAATTTTCAGCTCGATGTCACCAAATCAGCCCAATAATCCGTCATTGGAATAACGGATTTACGCTGTCGTATGGTCCAGTTAAGGCTAAATTTACGTGCAAAGAACTTGCGACTAACGCATCAATCCTTTGCAAAGGCCGCACGCCAAAATCACGCAATGCATTAGATCGACTGTTTCACGTGTTCTGGAGATGCATTGTTCAGCTGCAAACGCTATTGAAAACATTTCCTGGGAGTTTATATAGCATTTTTTTTAACCATTCTAACGGCGACAGTAAAATGAAGGAGCAACGGGTCCAAGTATCATCAAAAGATTGGCACCTAAGAACCCTTGCAGCCGCCAAACCTAGAGAACTTCAGGCGTGCACCAAGAGTATTACACGAGGTACTGTATAAACAGATCATTGAGCTAAACATTAATTAATTTTCTCTACAGTTCTTAAGTCATATCAGCGACTACTGGATGAAATATTTCCGAATGCCTATGGAAGTCCTGTTACATTAGAAGATGCGAAATCGGTTGCAAGGGAAGTGAGTCGATGTTGCTCTACAAGGAGGCAAATCAGGAACCTTGCTATTACCCTCGACCTCAGTTGTCCTAACCTGGAAGCAGACGAAGTCGACGCAAACCAAGTGCATCAAATCATAAAAAAATGGTTGGAGCAGTCAGGAGAAAACGCTGTTGTTGCTGTTCTTACTGACGCTTTGCAAGACTGTGATTTAGGCGAAGTAATTAGCCGCTGTTTTGACGAGTTGGAGGAGGACAGTGTAAACAAAGCACCTAACGCGTCAGTGTCTTCTCACGATGGTAAGTCTAAACAGTTGAGGATACTAACAATGCCGGTCACGTTTACGAGAATTTAGGGCAATGCCAAGCGAAGAGTGCGGAGGCGGCAGTAACGGATCAAACGCGGAAACGCATGGGATTGGGTTATACACCACCTAGTCCAGAAAGAGAAAAACTGGAAGAGAAAGGGGAGGAATCAGGAGAAAAAAGGTCTTGCCTTCCTCCCTCAAGTACTTGTCTCTACAGGGAAGGCCTGCATTTGAAGGAAGCTATTGCATTAGTTGGAAATAACAGTTGGAGAGAGATTGGCAGCTATCTTGGATTTAGAGAGTATCAACTGTCAGACATTCCGCTTGAGTACAATAAACAAAGTACAAAACTGATGTACATAATTGAAAAGTGGTGTGCAGAAAAAGGCAGAATGGCCACTTTGGGTACACTGTTGGAAGCCTGCGAAGGCGCCAACGTGTCCCGCAATGATATTGAAATGGAATATTCTGAGCGAATGACTTGATCTTCGCTTAGGTGCACGGCAAATCAATGACATTTTTAGCATGGAACTATTTTATTCTGTAAAGTGTATGGAAGTTAGTGTAGCTGGATTTGCTCGCGTACGAGGAGTACGCCGTCACTTCACGCAATAATATGGAACTAGAAGTCCTGCACGTTTTGAGTACACGCAGTAGGATTAGGTCAATAACAGCACTAGACGATGTTTCTTCACCAGGAATAAAGTTGCGTTTCTGGCCTTGACAAAGTCATCGTTGCTCGCAGAGTAAATTTGACTTCAGAATTAGGTGACAGTGTGTCGGGTTCCTCGCGCGGGGCCTCGATCCGATGATCGAAGGCGACCGCCATCTCGAAGAGAGGCCGACGCTACGGTCCTACTATATGACCGCCCTTCCACGAGTGCGAGGAAGTAACACTAGATGCTAGAGTAGAAAAGTGAAGCCTCCTTGAAAGCGCGTTCTCGCGAGAAGAGGAACAGCGACGTTCCACTACCGGATGGGATCGAACTTCGGGACTCCGCCTGTGTTCCTCAGTTAGATACAGTAGTTGCATACGTAGCTGTGCGAGTTCGTTAGGAGGAAGACCATTTTTCGGCTGCATGGAATAACGGTTCGCATCGAGGTACGCTATTGCCTATACCTACTTGCCTTGGAGAAAGTTTGCGCTTGTGTAGGATGCCGCAGACCAAAGGATGGCTTAGCTAGACGCAGATGCACGGCCACGGGAAAGATTGTTTAGAGCAGAATGGAATCCCGGATGCACACCAGATACTGTGTAGCCTTGGCGTTATTTCATTTGCCTTACTGCAACGTACAGCTAGAACTGCTTTAGAAGCAATTTCATTTTTAATTAATGTCCGGCAATTTGGTAATCGGTGCAGTGAAGATCGTCAACCTTGATTCAGTGGCACACGTCTCATACATCTCTAAAAACGAGTCACAAAACCCTACAACTGACATTAATTAATCAATCGACTAACTATAAGTTGCCTTGGACGCTACAACAGAGATCATTAGACGGTTTTACTCAACAAGGGTAAACATGCACCGTTATGTACGTCATGTCAACGGACATAACGCCGTAGTACGTCACTCTTACTGCCACCATTGAGAGGCCTGCGAAAGCTGCTTCTTGTAACTGGCGACTGCATCTCTCATACCTTTATTCACAATCAGATTCGATACAGAAGCAACGTCGTTTGAAACGGGATCGCGACCGGTGCCGCAGTGAAGATGAGCCTCGATGGCAGTGCGCTCGTACGTGTTACCAGACGACGGGACGATGACGGGATCGATGAATAGTTTTCCCGTCAGAGGACATTTGAGATGCTGGGGTGCATCGTCATCAGCGTCCAAATCCGACGTACCAATAAGATCCTATGCAGTTTGGAAAAGAGTTGCAATAATTTTAATTATTTAATCATACTTTGCGACAATCTTCAAGCGATCTGCTTGCAAACTTCCTTGTCGTTTCTGTGGCCTGCGTGTCGTATTCGGCTCTGGAAGAGAAGTACTTCGCCGCTAGAATGCTGCCATAGAAAATGTTTAGAAATAATCAAAATAACGTCGCTAGACTCATTGACTCGCCTGTCTAAAGGATCTTCCGGCTCGGGCTCGAGAAGGAGTCCGTAGATACAATCAATTATGGTTCTGAAACTCGTATCTGTCGTATAATTTCGATCGAAGACGCTATGACAAACTCTTCCACTGCTGTTAATGTTGCAATGGTAAATCTTTAGGTTGGGTACATATAGAATTAATTAACTACTACCGTCTATAGAAAACAGAGACGCACTTGAGTAACGAAACGTATCTCAGGAGACTTGGAAGGATACTCGGCCAGGAATTTCGCATAAAGAATGAAAACCCCTGAAAGAGCAACTTCTTCATAGAGATTCGATAACAGATATTTTTAATCTATAGGAACCGTTGCTGTAGGGCGTGTCTTCTGGTCCTACCAACAACATACGCCAGAAATCGATTCTAAAATCACGTTAAAGTCTAATTCACTATTGGAGAATAACAATACGTACCGATCTTCGCAAGGGTAGATCTCTACGGAAGGATGAGGATGCCGATAGTAGTCCGCCATTTCACGAAGAATGCGTCGGGTTCTTGCAGGAGCGCTTGCAGGTCCCCCTTGCGGAGGAGCAACAGCAGCGTCATGCAACGCTCTTTTCATAAAGAACTTGACACTTATACGTTCAAAGCAATAAGCCAATAATGTATTACCGTTTTGCAGAAATGACTGGCTTGCTCAGTTCCTCCGGTCTACGATGACGCGGGCTAGTGTCGTAAGGAAACACTTGGATGTCTTCCAATCGTTTAAGGTCGAACTAGAAAATTTAAAAATCAACAATACCACGTGACTACGACGGCCTCCTTCGGCTCTAACTTACAGCAGTGGAGACGTTTACTTTTTCCGGTAAAACTCGCTCTTCCAGTGACAGCACCGTTTCCATTTCAAAAAGTTTGAATCCTGTTGCTAGGTCGGCTGGATAAAAACAACATCCTCCTAAAGAGACGGCTAGTATACGTTTCTAATTTATTCAAAAGTACTGACTAGAGGCAACGGCGAGAGATTTCAAAACTGCGTTTCCTGGTCCTACTAAAACCGCGTCTATAACGATATCGGATTCCTGCATTCATACAATGCATTTAGTGAATCCTATATCGCGTATAATTCCAAAGTAAAACCTGCATCTTTTTGGCTACATCGAGAGGCGCAGATCGAGACTTGGTGTCATCGCCATCAGTCAGACAAAAGATGCGTCTGCAAGAAGTCGCGTATATTGGGTTTAATTAATTAATTAAATAATTAATTAATACTTTCTGCAAGTTGGGTGCGACTGAGTAAAAAGATTGAGCTGGCCAGCGGCATTCAGCAGTGCATCGTACAATCGAGTCATTCCAGATGACGTAGCTGCGTCGACTTCCGCCTACAGATTCAGGTAGATTACCAAGCTAATTGCTGATCATATGAACCTTAAAGGATTCAAAGAGCTCAGTGACTTCGCTGGCTACAGCAACCGTCGTTCCGAACAAAGTCAAGCCAATGACGTGAGGGTGGTCATAAGCCATGCTTCGATTAGCGAACGCGTGAAAAAGTTCTTTGACAGCATTAAGGCGAATCATGGAGCCGCTATAAACAAAACATATAAAGACGCATGCAATGCTAGAAGATATTAGAACGTATGCGCACTCGAAGCACTTCTCGTTCATCGACGAACTCACATCCAGCAAGACCTATGAGACAAAACGACGTTGATACACAACTAGGTCTAAAAAACGTATGCTAGAACGACTGACTACACTGACTGGCCAAGTATGTGCCGAATTACTTGTTACACATAAAAGAGTATGTTCAATTGTATAAAACATACGACAAAGCCATCAGTATACTGAAGCAACTGCTCTAATTAACCGGTAATTAACGCACAAAGTCGAGATGCTAGATAAACCTATCCGTATTCAAGTGCCCTCTCATTATATTACATGCCATAATTATGACCCCTCCCCCAATTTCACCGGCGCTTCTAATATCCTGAGTCTAAGATAAATGTGAGAATACGTACAACAATTGCTTCCTTGGGATCTCGAGACATTTTCTCGTCCGTTTTTGCTTGACTGGATGAAAATAAATTGGAATAAGCATTCGTGCTATAATAAAAGAGAGGAGAGAATTTCTAGGCATTAACGTTGTACTTCTTTGCTCATATGCACCTGACTGCCAGCACATCAGGATTCTCCGACGTCGTCGTCCCAGCCAACGGGCTAAAAATATAAGCAGACTTATTGACGTCTTTTGACTTCCCAGTAAATACAACCACGTGTCCTGCAACGTACAAGTCCCACAAAAGCGCACCGCTTAGGTTATATTATTTATACCATCTTTGTTTAGAGTCAAACAGGCGCCAGACGTCGTCTTGAGAGCCAGAGACGGCACAAGACGAAGAATCCGAAGGGATTTGCGTTTGTTTTCGAGATCGGCCCAGCTGAACCGAAAATTGGGAGGCGAAGGAGCCGCGACACGATTTCTATTAAATAGAGTACAACTTAGTCATTCTAAGAGAAAAATGCCGTACTTTGCGAAGTCAGAAGCGCCGTTCCAAATAAAGCACTCCCTCGCAGACGGAGGAAAGCTAAGAAGCAAGCGATGAATGAACGGAACGTGCATCAACGTTTCTTCGGACGGAATCGACGAGCACCCGGGAAGAACTTTGCTTTCTGGACAATCAGCTTTAGTAGTACTGTACTTCTTTTTTTCTGGCATTTTACCTTGTATTGCATTGAGAACCGAGGTGCGATCAAAAACACTGTCACAGCCCGGCACTCTGACTGGACTCTCCATTCTCGTGTGAGACGCCGAGCAGGTTAGGTACGTCTGTTCGAACGATCCAAAA